>NC_132936.1:22372500-22672500 GCF_034638445.1 Ciconia boyciana | reverse complement strand
GAGGAATGTGGAGAAAGCAAGCTGGTGTTTCTGGACTCCTCACACTGCAGGTCTGACAGCCAGGTAAGCTGGACGCCACATCCATGGTAATACAAAGTAAACTTTTAACCTCTGCAGGACCCTCAGGTTGAGTCACCGTTACACCAACGGGGCAGCTCTCACAGACGGGCATGGGTGCGACTGAAAGGGGAACTGGCTGTGGCTTTGCTTGGGGGTTTCTTGCATTTGTTTGTGGTTTGCAATGTCCACAAAGAAATGCTTTGGTGCAAGACATTTTCTAGCAAGCAATGACAGATTGGGGTGTTTGAGGCAGAGCCAGCAAATTCCATGAGTTATTGTAGAGGCCTCATTCAGTACATCAATGATCTAAAGTACTTTTTATCAGCTTTTAAAACACATTTCGCTCGGCCAGTCCAAATGAAGCATTTTATTGATCATATTGAGTAAGGTGCTGTCTACACTGGGTGTCTCACTCCATAACGATATTTACCTGGCACAGCCCTAATGTGCCTTCTTGCTCTGCAGTGCAGGGCTGCCGTCCCACACATCCCAAGCACAGCCCTACTCTAGACCGATACTAGGGAAACGTGGCCTTACGTAGCCTGGGATACAGTTTCCTAATGTGACTCTGTAAGCCCACTGCTCATTCACAGTGCATAAAATTAAAGGTTTTAAACCACAAGCTGACAAACACTGCAATGTTTGCAATGTCAGAGTCAGAGACATATTGCAAACAAAGTGGAGGAGCCTATGTCCATGTGAATTGTACCGTTATGCAGCAAGGCAGTAATAATGCAAAACCCTCTCACATTTTTGACTACCTTTTTCTTGGAACTGTGCTCCTGAAAATATTTCGGCCAGGGTTTTAAAGGCTATTCCTCCCCACTGGCTGAGCAAGCTGTGTGACAGAGCAAACTAGATGGATACAAGGTACTTCAATTTGGCTTGAATACTCTCAGAGAAAGAGAAGCTTGGCAGGGATTTAGCCTACAACATGTTTGCCAAGTATCCCAGATAAAGCTGCCACAGTTAGTCCTCACCAGCCAAGCAAATAACACCTAATGATGTCAGGATGAGCCCTGGTCAAACAGCCCTGGTAAGGCAGAGCCTTTGAAGGTCCAGGTGGAGCCTGTCTGCCTGCAAGGAAACACCTGACCCAGAGGTCATTGCCACCTCATTCCCACTTTCTCCCCCCATCCCTGCCAACAAATTCATTGCTGGAAAGAGACAGGTGCACAACACAGACCTTCTGTCACAGCCTGGAATGGCATCCTGGGGCGGTGAGCTGATGCTGAATCTTAGCGTAGATGGCAGCTGCTGCCATGCTTCGCTCTTCCAGGAGCTTTCGTTTCTCGCTGCCTCGCTGGGGCACAGTCCACAAGCTCCGCTTGTCATCGCGCTCTTGGACGCCCCTGCGCTTGTGACAAGAGTGAGGCTGCCAGGGGATGGGGGCGAGGGTAGGACGCAATAATAAAATACTAAACTTGGACGAAGTAGTCATGAGCCAGATGAGGGAAGAGTTTCTTCCTGTGTCTGGTTCTGTTCAACTTCCAAGTCAAGGATTCTGAAGAAAGAGGAAAAAAAAGTGTCATTTATTATTTATCATATCAGACAAGCATAAGGTGATACTCTAAAGCTTTTATTCAGCTGCTTATGGCTATTGCCAACATAGTAAATTCCCCTCCCAGGAGATTTCCACTTGAATAATGAACAACCATTTAAGAATGCTGCTGAAACTCAGGGCTGAACAATCTTGATTCAAACCAGGAAGGAGGATGCAGAGTGAACCCCCTTCTTAGAGTCAAGCAGGACTGACAGCGAGAGGAGCTGAACTGCAGAGGTCAATCCAGGCAACATCCCACTGTGAAGCAGCAATGCCCATCTTGCTGAGGACCTTGTTTTCCGAAGCTCACAACCCATGCTCAGACTCTGCAATCATCACTCTGATGAAACATGTTAGGGAACCTGATCCTTGAAATAGCTGTTTTATTTAATTGGTGCCCCACCAGGTCCTGGAGAGCTCATGAAAAATTAAACGGAGAACATAAAATATTAATGGAATGACCACCGGCCCATAAAAGCCCTGCAGTTCTTGAAAGGTGTTTTACATGTAATGAATGCTGGATTTTAGAAAACATGTTTCTGCCTCTTTTTCCAAAGAAGGTGCAACAATTTTCAAGCCTCTGTGTAAAATGAGGAGCCTTCAAGGACGTGCCTGGGAGCGCCAGGGAGTGCACATCGCTCCCTCTCGCAACAGGTTTTCCGTAGCACACAGGAGTCCACTGCCCATTAATAACTAGTAAGCAAACTAAACAGAGCCAAATACTTGCATATAGTGAAAATACATAGATATCTAACTTGATGCTGCATTGTCAGAGAAAGTGTAGGACTGAAAGGAAAGATGAACGTTTGATCAGAACTACAGGACTTATCTTGTGATCACATGGTGGTAACAACTTTCAAATTCTGCCCAGTAAATGTAATATTTAACTTATGGTAGCTCTTGATGACTCTTGTCCTTTATTCTGGGTGCTGTGTACAGGTATTTTTAGCTAACCTTCTGAACCTTCTGGGTCTGTGGCCTAAACGTTAAGTACATTCTAAGTTTTCAGAAATTACCCTGGAAACAATCACGGCCCTACTGCTGAGGTCTATCAGCTGAGAGTCAGCCCTAGTATGTTTAAAATTACGTTTGTAATATGGACCCTATGGATTAGTGTTTCCTAGACTGCCAAAAATTTTGGTGTGAAAGGAAATTGCTGCCAGTGTAAAGCACTCCCTTGCTCTAGGTATTAAAATTATTGCAGAATGACCATATACTTGAATAAACTTGCTGTTTACTTCATGGATGTCTTTTCACCACCCTGTTAGGCTATGTGCTATGAACTGTTATTTTGCCTCAGATGTTCAAAAAAAAAAGCCATTGACCAAGCCTATGTGAGGCTACACCGGCTCAGCCCCTGGAAAAGAGCTTCCCCTCTTCTGCCCTTGCCTTTGCCCTGGTGAAGCAGCTCCTGCCCTTCGCCTCTGCAGACTGCATGCTCCCTGGGGTGGTCACCGCATCTCCTGTCTCAGCTGCAGCGCTGGACACACTTAGCACCATGCAAGTGGATGGGGAAAGGGCCAACAGCTCCCTCCTGAGCAGGCTCCACAGTTGATGACCACAGTTCTGGCTCTGGACCCTACCCCCAGCAAGGGCATTCAGGAGCAAACAGGCCTTTACTTTGTTTTCCTTCATGGAAATGTGGTTGTTTTTGTTACGTGGCTCCCGCTTGCAGTGAAATCTGCCTCCCATCCCCTGCATTTAGCAAGGCCAGCAGCTGCAAGAAGCTTCACAAACCGCCACCTGCATCATTTTGTTTTGTGTATCTCCCTTGCCTTTTATCACAGAAGGATGAGCAAGGAGAAATGATTAGCTCAGGAGAGCCCTTTCTTCTCTCTAAGGTAATTTGGGAAGGGATCTGTCACATAACAACACTTCTTTAAGTTGTCAGCCAGATACCTGACAACCGTTCTTATCTACAAGGGCTTGAAATGTTTGTGTGAAAATGGCTCTGTCTCCCTTCCTCCTCCCTCAACTTGTAGAAAGAAAATAGGCTTTTGAGAAAAATCTAAATTTTAAAAGTTATCAAAATTTCACATAATTAAAACCAATTTCAAGCAAGTAAATGGATTTTTGCATTATATAGATTAAAGGAATTGGGAGTGACAGCCCCACATCTACGTAGGAAAGAGGCTCAAGCACTAAATTTCTCCACATTCGTAAGGCCCACACTCTCTATCAACAGCTGTATCTACACTAAATGATGTTCTTCTCACGCACCAATTACGAACTGTCAGAAAATATACACGTAACCCTTCATATCAAGATCTGCTCATGCAATTTTTAAATACCACACTGTAAGCTGCGGTACTTATCCTAAGGGCTTGACGTATTGGAAGGAGAAAAAACTGTTATCTACTAGATCATCAATACCAAAGGCCCCACGAATATAGTTCTTTTTCAGGAGATCAGATGCAAAACAAACATGGCTTTTATTAAAACCAGGATATTGGCTTTTAGCAGGGCTAAATTTGTTCTGCTTCTGTCTGTGAAGTAATTGATTTCCAAGCCTAGATGCCATGCATTTGTATTAATTACCTTTAGTTTAAAAGAGTAAAGTACCCCTCTAACCAAGGCAAACCGCACAACTGATTTCCAGCTACCGGTGCCAAACCGCACGGCAAAACCCACTTCAGAAGAGCCAAATCCACTACAGTCAAACAGGACAGAAACCTTCAAGCCTGTGGAATGCTAGGGGATCACCTGGAGCAAACTTTTATGGTCCCAGCAGAAAGCTGTGGGGGAAGTAAGATTGCTAGCAGGAGCACTGACTCAGCTTTGCTTTCCTGATACTTGGGGGTGTCTATGTGTGAGGGGAAGGGAGAGCGAGCAAGGGAGAGTAAGGAGGGGAAAACTGTAGCAGTATAGTATAAATACAGTGTACTCCTAATTAGTAATAGTTTCAGTTCAGTCTGTTATCTAAGCAACTGTAATTAAGGGTTGAATACTTTTCTAAGCTTTTTTCCTAGCATTTAATATAGCAGAAATTAGAGAAAACAAGCTATTTACAAAGCAGGAATCTGCAAAGGACAGATATCCCTCATAGACACTGACTCTTCAATTTCATGTGGGGGCTCTGATCTAAATCTGGCAAGCTGCACGCATTTATTTGTTTGTATTTTGTTTTTTGTAACGACAGGGATTTCTGCTTTGCAAAAAGGCCATACTGGAACATGTAGTATACAAAATACATTTTCCTTCTGCCCTTCATGAAAAGACTAAAATAAACTATGAAAAGTCAACCGCTTGCTAAAGAGGAAAGAGAAATATATAAATCAACAGGGCGAGGCTTTGCACACACCTTGAGTTCACCAGGCTGCAATGCTTGCTGAAAGAAGCCATCATGCCAGTTCCTGGATCACCTTGTTAGCCTCCTTGGCTTTCTTACAAGTGTACAGCCATTTGATTATCCGAGCGTTGCGCTCGATCACAGAGGTGCTGCTCGGGACCTGCTCTGTGAGTTCATCCTCCAGCAGCCCCTCGTCCCCGCTGTGCCTAGTGAAGTCGCTCTCGGACGTTGCCACGCTGATGCTGCGGATCTTGAAGGAGACATTGTCGGACACCACGGAGAAGTTCTCTCTCCCAAGATCCTCAATGACCTCCTGCTCCAGGCCACAGTACTTGAAAAATGTATCAAACTCGGAGAAGGACTTGGAGTAGCGAGAGCTGATGTCCGACTGAGAGCGATGGAGACCTCTCCTCTTCACCTCCTTGACCTCCTCAGGAGGTATACTCGGTTTTGAGGGTCTCTCATGCTCTTTTGTACATACCCCTGGGGCTTCAGTGCTCACAGCGACGGATTGCTCTGCTCCATGGTTGTTCGGCTCCTGGTGATTTGCTGAGAGAGGCTCTTTGCTCTCGGTGGCTGCAGTGTACTCCATGACTCTGGGCATCTCAGGGGAAGCCAACTGCTTCTCCTTTATGGAACCCTGGAAGATTCTCCTCACTAAGCTCCCCCGTGAGCTGTCCTGGCTTTGACCTCTCCCAAACTCGCATTTCTGGCGGTAGATCACCAGGGAATCCGGCCGCATCTGCCTCTTGGGGGTGCTGCGCCTGGCTATGGGGGGGCCGTGCTGCAGGGGGGCACGGCAGGAGTACACCGCCTTAGCCCGCTCCAGGGGCGTCGCGCCCGTCCCCCTGCCAAAGTCCCTGCTGATTTTTTTGCTCCCCACCGAACAGGTCTCGCTGCTGCTCTCGGAGGCTGAGCTCAGCACGATGACGGGCTCCTGCTTGGTGCTGATGACCTGCTGGCTTTTTACGTACTTGGCCTTATCGGCTGCCAGCCTCTCCACCGCACTCTTCCTGCCCGGGTTGCCTGCCTCCATCTGCCTGCGGAGGTACTCGGGCCCCTTGTTGAGGAGTCGCAGGGTGAGGGAGGAGTGGAGGTCGGAGATGGCGTGCATTCTCACGGCCCGGGAGAGTTCAGTTGGCATAGCAGTTTCAGGGACGCGGATCCCGCTTCCAGTCCTGGAAGGGAAGGAAAAAAAAGGCAAAAAAAAAACCAAACCCAACCCAAAAAGGAAAAAGGCAAAAAAAAAGGCAAAAGAAAAAAAAGGAAGAGGAAAGCCGGGGCGCTGGAAGCAGCAGCTGCGCCCCTCCGAGGGCCGCGCTCCCCCGGCGCGCCCCCGCTGCTGCCGTCGGGGCGCCGCGTGTGCGTGCTACCGGCCGCCCGTGCGCGCCCCCGCCCCGCGCCCCCGCCCGCCGCTGCGCCGGCCCCGCCGGGCGCGCACAGCCAATCCGGCCGCCGCGCGCCGGGCCCGTCACGGCAGGCAGCGCGCGGCCCGCCGCCCGGCCGGGGCCCGCAGCAGCGCGGGAGGCGGCGGCGGCGGCGGCGGCGGCGGCGGCGGCGGCGGCAGGGAGCCGCGCTGGCGGGGGCGGCGGCTCGGCAAGCGCTGGGGCCGCCGCCTCCCGCGGGGCTGGGGCGATCGGGGGCTGCGGGGCGCTTAAACCGGCAAGCGCAGCGGGGAGCGCAGGGCGCCCGCCCCGGCCCCGGGGTACTCCGGGCATTGCCTGCCTACCGAAGCGTCTTCTCCCGGGCCGCCTCCCGGGACCGGGGCTGCCTGATCCGGCAGACCGCAGCGCGCCTTTCCCTGGGCGCCGACGCCTTCCACCTCTCCCTTAGCAGCCGGGTCCGAGTGCCTGGACGTAGCGGGTGCTGTGCTACAAGGCATTGCTGCCGTCGCGTATTTTTAGGAGCGGCAGTGACTCAGGCTTCCCACGTACCGGTGGAGCGCGGCGCGGGGTGGCTGAGGCCCACAGCACGCTCGCCGCTGCGGGCGCACCGGGGAGACGGCAGCCGCTGTGCTTCCAGCTCTTGCCAGCAGCACCCTGCCCTTCCCGGGGCACCGGCAGCCCCGGGGAGGCATTTGTTCGTGGCCCACAGCTGTGCTGCGGCGGTGCACGTGTGAAGAGTCGTGGAATGGCATAAATCTGAATCGCATGTTATAAATCTTTGCCCTTCAGAAACACAGGGCAGATTTCCAAAGGGGCAGAATTCCCATCTGGGACTGGCAACTCTGAACAGGCAGGACAGAGCCATTGGCTGTAATTTAAACACCTGAAAATTAGCCGTGTAAGTCAGAGGTAATCACCTGGGGCAGTCTGAGCGTCCAGCTTTTACTCATGTGGTCTCATGTGAGATGCACCTCCTCTGTGCTCACTAATAACTGAATTCTAGGTAACTTTTCTCCTTACATAGAAAACAAAAGCCAGTTTATATCTGCAACGTTTTTCATGCGTAATTTTTAGTTTGTCTATTACTTCTGTGGGATTGTAATATCAGAATGCTTTTGTGGTGATTGACTCATACTTGATCTTTACAATCACTAAATTGTGGTAAACAAGTTTACAAAGGGAGAGATGGGCTACGGGCCTCCCTGTCCTCATTACGAAGTTTCAGGGTACACCACTTTGCCACCAGGAACAGTTTGCTCATAGCTGTGTGGCTGGAGAAAAAACATAGTAGACATTGTAGGTCAAATGTTGGGTACTCATCCCCATCTGCACCCCCTGGGAGCAGGCGGCGGGGGCCTGGACACCTCTGGTGCGTGGACCTGCTTTGCTTTGGGGTGGGAAAGCCACAGCTTTTGTGCTTATACCCCCTGCCAAGAGTGGGGCTACCCAGACTGAGCCCTGCTATGATGGCTGCACCCAGACGCTGTGTCGTCACCAAAGGGTCGAGCCATGCAAGTGGCACCAACATTATCCTCATTCAGGTGTAAGAGGGTACAAAGTACTGAAGTATGACCGGAGCAGCTGGGTTTTCAGTGGAGCCGCACTCCTCTGGGCACACGCCTGCCTTTTGTGGGGATATTTCCACGGTTTCTGTGTGCTATCAGAACCATGCTATGGTTCATAGAATCAGAGAATCACAGAATAGTTTGGGTTGGGAGGGACCTTTACAGGTCATCCAGTCCAACTCCCCTGCAATGAGCAGGGACATCTTCAACTAGAGCAGGTTGCTCAGAGCCCCGTCCAACCTGACCTTGAATGTTTCCAGGGATGGGGCATCTACCACCTCTCTGGGCAACCTGTTCCAGTGTTTCACCACCCTCGTTGTAAAAAATCTTTTCCTTACATCTAGTCTGAATCTACCCTCTTTTAGTTTAAAACCACTGGGTTTTAGTAACCTTGGGTTATTGACCAAGGGACCATGGAAGACATGGTCCAACTTCCTGAGCATACTGCAGGGCACTTTATGCTCATTTTTGAGTGTTATGAGTGTGGAGTGATTTCGTCTTTGCCCTCAATGCCAAGCAGAGTCTCCAGTCATGCTGAGAGTATTGTCCACATTTTAGTCTACCGCCCTCGACAAGCCCAGCAGACCTGGGTGAGAGGTTCTCACTGTGAGAAAGGAAGGGTTAAGAGCAACCGTGGGGTAAGAGTTTGGGCTAGCTCTTCAGTGAAGACCTGCTTAGAAAAACACAGAACAGAAATATTCTCTTGCCAACATGGTTCTACTACTGATTTTCCCCTTAATTTTACATCCTCTTTGTTCCTAGACATGTAGGTCTGAACTCCAGAAACCCCTTAACACATATCTGCTTGTTTGCAGCGAGGTTCCCAGATGGGATGCTTGCCTGAATCAGGACTGAAACTTGTGACATACTTTTGAGATCCCTTAGAGCGAAATTCTTGTGTGTGTGCAGAATGGGTATATGAGAAAGAAAAAAAATGGGTCTTTGAGAAAGAACTTTTTTTCTTCTACAGATACACAAGTAGAGCTGGTTCACATAACAGCTTACCTAAAAATTAATGTCCTCAAAAACTGAGAGATAGTAATAAAAGTACAAGCACAGTTAGTTACCAGGGAGCCCTTCCGTGTTAAAGCAGCTCATACACAGATGTGTAAGAGTATAGTTAATATCATTACATATTTACATGCTTTATGGAAGGCTGGGCTTATAGAGAAGGATAATTTCTTCTGACAATGAATCTTAGCAATAAGCCAACAGATGTGATGAATTTAGTAATGAGATTAAGGTTTCATTCCCATCCCCATATTGAGAAATTTGTCTTAATTTTTTCCTTCAACTTTTTCCTTGGAGTTCTATGACACTGTATAATGTAACAACATGTATCACATTCCTCCATCATTTTCATTTGTGTTTGTTCCAGTTTCTTGTACCTTGTATTTCTGAGCTTTAAGAACTTACAAAAAAATCTCAGACATGATTTGTTTGCATTCATTTGAAATAATAAGAATTAACATACATGAGTATCAGTAAGAGTGGTCTTGTTAAGTAACTCCATTTCTTTATCAAAGCTGTTTATTCACTCCTTGCCACATGCAAAAGCCTCTAGCAAGAGCAGATATATAGTTTTGTCACTGGAAAATAGCTTTGTGTTTAGAGTTGATATACAAAAAACAAAAGAAAAATATTGATTGTTTTGGATTAAGAAAAAGGTTTTTAAACATAAAAAAAATTGAGACATGTTCCTTTCACTTAAAATTTCCCAGGTTTTGAAGGCATGCCTGAAAGACAAACCTGGATACTTTTGATGGAACATTTTCAATTTTCAACCAATTTCCCTCCCTTCTCACTGACAAAGGAAAATATGAGTTTTGATTTTCCACAAAGTGCATGTCACAAGAAATTTCTCATGAAAAATCGCAACAGCTCTTTTCAGCTGACATACTTGATATGTGAGGTACTTCTCCCTGCAAATCCTGGGTGATGACAACGACATTTAAAGTGGGAGAAGAGTCTTCCCAGGGTCAGAAAACATTGTGAACAACAAAATTTTTCAACTTTGTCTGCCCTTTGATAAGGTACATTAATATAGCAGCTGCACAGTTATGTGATATTTTAAATGTATTAAGGTCACATATTTAAGAACTTAAATACGTTTAATATGTTTATGTTATTTGAAATATTTACATTTATATATCTTGGAAATAGCTCTTATATTTAGGGATACACTCTTACAATGTTCAAAGAAGAGAGAGCCATTGCATTTCTTCTTTCTGGAAAGCAGAGTTAAATATAGTGTATTATGAGAGCCCCAAGCAAACCAGCTTTGCCCCTGGCCCAGCACAGGCTTGCAGACAATAAAATGGAAATAAAAACCCGCACAGCAGCACCCATCCCTCAGCCTGTCAGCTGGCATCAGTCTCTCTCTCGCATCGATGCATTAGACAAAGGTAAGAGGAGCAAATCCTGCACACACTAAGCCTTAGCTGACACCGTGAGTTTTCCCACGGAAGGGGAGTTTTACAAAACACCTCTGAGTCAGCTGGCATTTAAAGTTATTGCTAAATACAAAGCAGTTTATGTGGGGTAAGAAAACCACTTCGCACTCTGTTTGAATTAATAAGAGATGCGTCCAGGGCACATTTTCCTGCTGCTGGAGACTGGAAAGCCAATAAATGAGAGCTGCTGCAATGTGACTGCAGGTAAAAAGTATAATGTGTGCAAAGCTGAGGTCATTGCTGTCTACTCCTCCCACCCCATTCCCAGTGCCAGTGGCACTCCTTTGATTTATAGTGGTCAAAGGGCAAAAATGAAGCAGTAGCAGTGGGAGGTAAAAGGCAAGGAGAAGAGAGGAGAAGAAGGGGGAGCTCAAGCCCTAACAGAAATGGGACGCTCCCATTCTGGAGACCTCCAACGCAGCCGTGTCCCAGGACTGAGGTCTCTCCCCCAACAGCGCTCGGTGCTGGGCTCAGGTGTTGCCTGAAAAGCAGGAGCAGCCCGGATCAGAGGGTGAGTCGCTCCCGCTGTGACATACTGAGCCGTGCCACTGGGTGTCCTGTTTGCTGCATTCGGGGTACGTAAAGCAGCCACAAAGTGGAAATGAACAGTTTCAAACCAGCTGTCTCCAGTGGGGAAATTTCAAGCCCTTCGACATTAAATCAGGGAGGGTCACGATTCACCCTCAGATTCATGCAATAGAAGCTATATGCATGCCTGTACATCTTCAGGCAGAATTTTAAGACTCAGGGCTTGAGCACTGCACAGCAAAGATTTCGGTAGAGGCAGACCCACATCACTTCTGTGTCCTTTTAGCCTCTCCCACCACTGCCTGATTGCTTAGCATCCTTTCCCACCCTCGTAATTCTGGGTTGTTTGCTTCATTAATCAACTTAGCATCTTAGTCAGAAAACATCTTCCTCCTAAAATCAATCCAGCTTGTTCCCAATGGTCATTAGTGGCCTTTATTTTTTAGTAGAATTGTTTTGGAAACCCCACGTGTACTACTTTCCAGGTTGGAGAACCATCATGGATCTCAACAGGACTGTGCAGTTTACATCACAGTGATTCATGTCAACATATGGAGAGCATTATTAGAACAAAGAGCAGAAGAAAAGTGATGGAATAGCACAATGAGATCAAGAGATGAAAGGGAGGACAAATGCAACATGCATTACACCAGGCAGTGCCAATGGGGAAGGTGCAAGCCGTGGCACGCTCCCTTCCCCTTATGCCCTTTTGTCCCTGCAGTACATCTAAGCCTACACTACCTCCTTTTTTCATACACCTCTGACATGCCTAACACATGTAAAAATAAAAAAATCCAACCCAAGTTTGGTACCTGACATATTTAAGTGTGTGCTAAAATGTTGAGATTGAATATTTTGATTCAAAAAGACTGATCTATTTAACATGTTGTCTGAGGGATCAAATTCATTGAATAATTTATAAAAGGATGGGGAAGAGCCAGAATTTTCACAGTAAAATACAGGTACGACGCTGCAGAGGAAATAAATGAGTTAACTCCCACAACAACTCTGCTTGATCCAGGAAGGGATCCTTTGAATTTTGAATTTAAATCCTTTATGAATGAATGTATGCTACATGTGTTAAAATAAACTTTGGACTCAGTAAAAGGTTCTTACTGTTGCTTCTGTTGTGTATAAGTTGGATAAATGTTCCCACAGTCTTCCCCCGTAACCACACTCATAGCTTGCAGTTGTAAAACTGCATCCCTCAGTGGCTGCAAAAGCCTTTACAAACCAACGAAGCTCATACACAGTCACTTCACCCAGCACAGGGATGGGTCAGGGCACTTCTTTAAGGCACTTCATTTATAGGCAGCATTACTGCAATCCTTCTCACTCATCAGCATATTTATCCTCATCAGCACAGTTTTCCTCTGGGGAAGTACTGGTAGCCTGGTCTCATATATAGCTAGCTTTGGTCATGGAAAAACCTTTTCACCTAATCTAAAGCTAAAACCCATAAAGGGTTTAAAGCTGTACAGATCCCTGTTGTTTTAGGGAACTTCCAGCATCTGTGTGTCACTGGGATCCTCAAAACTCTCTCTGCTGTCCCCTTGCCCTGTAGATGCCTAAAACAATCAGTGCAAAGTTTTTGCTGTTGCGGTGCCGAGGTATTACCCATCTACCCATGGGCACAAGCCCCATCATACATCTATTGTGGTCAAGAAGCTGAGAGACTTAGCGCCTGCTTACGTGCCATGAATTCCTCTGCCTGTTCTCACACATGGGCTCTCTCGGAGTGCACGTGCCGGATTACGAAGCATATGAAAGGTCCCTGGTTACTGGACTTCTGACAGAGGATTGTCTGTTGTCTGTTATATGTAATTTATATCCTGTTAGTTGGGGTACTCACCTGGCAAGTGCACGAGGCCATTTTCCCCTCCCAGATTTGGAGAAAAGGTTTGAAATCAGATTTCTTCCTTCCCAACACAGTAGTCATAATGTGGGTGCTGTAGTTCATTGTCATTCAGATTCTGCTGCTGAAAACAGTTTTATTTTGCTTGCCTAATTAGAAATTTACTGAAGATAGTAGGCAGAAGATATTAATTCTGTAACCTAGGGTCTATGCACCTAGGAAGTGGGGGATACCCTGTGAATTTTTAGTTACCCTTGCTAAGTGGAAGGATTTAAACAGGGAAGGTTGAAAAAGTCTCACCTTCAATGATGGTCAAGGTGTTCTTTGGAGATGTGGGTTCAAATCACAATATGATACCTAAAAACTTCAGCTCTTCCACCGTGCAGGCTGTTATAATCTCTCCCAGTCTCATTTTCCATGATATAGACTCAAATTTAGAAATCAAACAACATGATAATATTCATATTTGAAAATCCTAGTGATACATAGGAACTGAACTACTTTCAGTTCAGTCTTCAGACATTTGAACGTCCTACCGGTTTATGCAGGTGTTACCTCACTCAGACACTGACTGCTAGAAATCCCATTCCCTATTTATCTCATTCATTTTCTATAGAATATATTAAATGTTTTATAGCAAGTGGTGATTCTAAGCCCAAAATGTTTATATTAAGGCAAAAATTTTGACACATTTTCCTTGAGAGAATGGTCATGGGAGTCTTGGCACTGCAGCATTTCCCACCACAGCTGAGCATAGATCTGCTTCCTTGTTCTGGTAAGAGAGACCCATAAAAGACCATAGTGATCTCTGAGACGGCAGCAGACATGCTCTACATTTTCAGTATCTGCTAAGTTCCAGCAGTGTTTTGAGCTGGGCAGCATCTCAAAATCTGGCTGGTTGCAAGGAGGATGGCAACACACACAAAAAAATCACTGCTCATCATAGACCTCCTTTTAAACGTAACTGAATAAATTTGTCCAACACTACCTATCATGGACACAACTCCTAATGTTTAAAGAAATGCATCTATCAGTCAAAAACCAAAACACTGCAGATATCACCTGCAGAGCACAGTGCCAGAACTTGTAACGTATGGAGATGTGTAACATACAAAGCCTGTCATCTTCTGTCTAAAGTTTTAATAATAAATTGGATGAGATCATGATTGCTTCCTTCCTAAGGATTTCCTGTGTCTATGAAATACTGAAGATATTATCTAGCAATTGCTCAATCTTCCTTATCACTGGTTGCAAATTTTAGCCTCTTTCCTTATGTAATCTATGAAGAGCTGACTGAAGACAACAATTTTTCTGTATTTCCTATATATTAATGTAGATCTGGAACATTTAATTAGATTTAATTAGATTAATTTAGATCTGCTTAGGGACATGGTATAGTGGTGGTCTTGGTAGTGTTAGGTTTACGGTTGGACTCGATGATCTTAAACGTCTTTTCCAACCTATACGATTCTGTGATTCTGTGAGATCTTGCATAGTCTCTCCAGCAGAGTTACTGGCAAGTGAAGTCTGCACGTTACCTTTCCACAGAAGGAGCCAGTGCTCCTCACTGCTGAGATGCCTGGTGGATTTCTATGATTTTGAGGAGCTTAAAGTCTTTCCCATAGCCCTTAGCATGTGGGTCTGCAGTTCAGTTCTTGATGGACATGTGATAGTTAAAGGAGACTGCTGGAGTACAAGCTATCTAAGGGCTCCAAAGGGTGATTGCTTTTTACTGTTGTAGGCACAAGAAATACGCAAATCTAGGAAAACTGATAAATGTGCTTATATGTATTACTGTAGCTTGTTTGCTTCCCCCTTCTAGGTATTTTCATGTCTCCTTCAGTTCTCTGACGCAAGAGCTCCTTTTGGAGTTTAGATGGGAAAATGAACTCATTTATCAAGACAGTTCCCCTGCCAAGGACAAACCTTTACATTTAACAGTCATCAGTCACTATCTCTCTGAAGGTGTGGTGGTTTGTCCTGTCACTTTCTAAAGGGCTTTTGTTCAGTTCAGACGTAAAAAGCAAATATCTTCCAAGCTTAAAAGGGAGTCTGCAGTCTGCTCTGTAGTATGCACAGAGGGAATATATAGGCTATGTTTCCTTTGCCTAACTTTGGGAGTTAGCACAGGCTATTGGCTATTCCCAACTATCTTGCTTGGCTAACAAGAGAGTTAAATAGTGTAGATGTGGTCAAATCATGTCTGTGTCAGTCTCATGGCCAGAGAATAAGTCTGAGCCCATGGATGCAACTCTGAGTCCTCAGTATAAATTTAATTCATTGTCTGTTTGACCTTCTCTAGATATTCACCATAACATGCAACAGTTTTATACATATATTAATTCTGAGTTTGACTGAGTCTATTTGCTAATTTTCAAATGGTTTGGGGAGATGAATAAGTTTCTCTTACACTACAGAGTTGTCTTTTAACTAAGCTTGGGAACTGTGTTGTAAGTGGGTTCTCTGACACAGTTGTTTACATTGTGAAATTGGGCCATGTCCAACAAAACTCATGAATGCCCTGCCCTTTGCATTTCAGAGTCCTTCTAAATGCGCCCCAACATCACCTGAGCTCCGCATAACAACAGAAGAGCGTTCCCAATACTCTTAGGATGACCTGACTACAGATTCTTAATTTACAGGAATTTATCTTGAAAGTGATAACAGATTCCTTCTAATCTGATTGACTCTGAATTTTAAATAACATCTTAGATAATGAGAGTAAAATGGCTTAGCTGTTCTGTATAATTATATCAATTCCAAAGCTATACAAAACAAATAAACATAAGCCCCAGTATTCAAGCCTCGTTAGGTTTATGTTGCAACAGCTACATTAAACAAAATTACAGATTCAGTCAGATCTTATCGTGCTGGTGTTGTGGCAGCTGCGCTGGACAGGATCACAGAGTTATTCATACTGCAGGGCTTTTCTGGGAATCAATGGTCCAGATTTCTTCAACAAACAGCTCCACCCCTGCCCTGCAAACATTAACTCAGGTGCTAGCAAGATGTTCAACCCTAGCTTAAGCTGGGATATGTCCACTTCTGGCTGCTGGACTGCAAGGATTCTCACGCCACTCCTGTTTCCTTCCCCGAGAAAGAAGATTCAATGAGCAGAAAAGAGCTGGAAGTGTTGGAGATTTTAATCATTTACCCCATATGACTATGCAGTGTCCAATCAGGAATTCACCTGTCAGAAAATACTCTTCTACTTAGTTCTTGTTATTTTCTATCTTTGCAAGTAGAGCTGGTACAGGAGCCTTATTTATGGCATCCTCTCTATAAACCAACCTATATGTTTAAGGCTTTCTGAAATATCTTTTATGGAGAAAAAAAAGGGAAAAACTTCCTGGTTTTCTAAAGTAGATGTCCAAGGCTTTTAGGGTTTTACTAGAATCTGAGTTGCATGGTGGTGAGCTAAACCAAGGGATAGGTTGTGACCTGATGGGTGCCAGGGGGCCAGGGAGGGAAGATGAGCACTCGTGCCCTTGTTCCCACACTGGCTGCGCTTTTGGGGCCTCCAGCCACCCTTCTCTGGAACAGGCAAGTCCCCTGGGTGCTGCTTGAAGACATTTCACCCCCAGAGCCCCTCTGGAGGGCTGCATGGACAGGGCTGCCCCAGGTCTGGCTCCTTCTGCCCTCCATCACCTGCACCCTGCACCCTCGGGCAGGTGACATGCGGTCTCCAGCGCGGGTAGTTCACCCTGGTGGACCAAGTACCACCCTCACTTTTCAGATGTTTTGGACCAAATGACCTGTCCTGCTCACACAGATGATAATTATGTCTCAGGAGTAACACAGGAGTGCGGAGCAGAGGGGCGTGGGGTGGGTGTAGATTGGCTGTAGGTGTAGGGTAGGTACGGGTGGTCTGCTTTCACTCGCCGGTGCCCCTCTCCACCTTGGGCACTGGGGTCAGCCCCAGGACCTGAGGGATTCGACACTGCAGTTGTAGCGCAGGAGCATGCTTCGGCTCAGAGAAGGGGATAAGTGGAGTCGGCACAGATCATAGGATCACAGGGAAATTCAGGTTGGAAGCAACCTCAGGAAGTCTCTAGTCCAACCTCCTGCTCCAAGCAGGGTCAGCTGTGAGACCAGAGCAGGTTATGACCTAGAAATAAAAACAGTGTTGTGAGGAAGGATTATATAAAGACCAATCAGATTTTGCAGAACAAGAGGAACAAGGCAAAAAAGATTAATAGCTGATAATTTGATATTCTTGAACACCTATTTCATTTCCATTTTTACCATGATCTTGATTTTACCATGATCATGATTCCATTTTTACCATGATTTTACCATGATTTTTACCATGATTGTTTAATTTTTCTATATAGATTTTAGGCTTCTGGTTCATGTATTAAATTGGTCTGTAAATTACCTAGAACATCTTTAGGCATAAAATAAAGAAATTATAGCAATATTAAAATCAACCGACATACAAAGAAATGTGATATGCTATTTGTTTACAGTATAAAGTAATTATTTATCCTCACTGAAAATCAGCCTTCACTGGAGAGAAAATAACCTCAGTTTATTGTTCTTCGGCTTTGAATAGAAAGTCTCTATTATTTTAGTACCAGCTGAACTTAGAGGGAGACCTGTAATGTAGGCCTAATAGAACTCATTTCTTGTTATTAAAAGTTAAAGAGTAACTGCAGATAGTAATTACAAAATGACTTCAAATTTCTCTTTAGAAAATGGCCTCCATTACCACATTTGCTAACGTCCCCCCCCCAAACTCACCCCCCTAACAAAACCACTTTTAAAATACTTTTAATGATTAAGCTGTATTTTTTTCTTTTCACATCACAAGAAAATGTTTAATTATTCTATTGACCTGTTCAGGATCCGTGTCCAACATCCACATCATGAAAGTGAAGAAAATAAGAATTAATACGCAAACTCAAGTCATGCAGTTAGCTGAAATCCTTAATCCTTTGGTTTAAGACTGGTACTAAGTAATGAATGAACAGGTAGTTTTAATTATTAGCATTCTGGATTACCAGGAAAAAAATGTTTCCAAACCCCCATAATTAGTAAGTTTTCTAATCCAGGGGTTTGAGCACTGTGTGTGTGGTTCTTCCAATGACCCCAATTACAGAGCAAATTTGATCCTTCCAATTTTGTAGTAGTGAGCATCCCACCCAGACTGAACTAAAGCACTTTCCCAGAAAGGGAAGATGGTGTGCAAATGGGCACTGACACACCTGGTCATGCAAAATTTGGGTCTCCTCTTGAGTCTCCTGGTGTCTCTGTGCACTGTAGGCATTCCGCACCTTGCATGGTCAGCCCTGATGCATGGTGGGGGGGAGATGGGGTAGCGCTTGGATTAGCACCGTCTCTTTTCCTGAGCGAAACCCCTCTGAGGCTGCAAGAGCAAAGTCCAACTGTTGCAGACGTTTTGCTGAATGGGGGCAGCTCTCCAAGGGGGAAGAGTGGGGCCCTGAGGAGTGTGCACCCGCCGGGGGCCCCCGCAAAGCCAGCACTGGCTCTGGCTTCGTGTGCTTCCTTGTGGTGCTTGGAACTGCCCTTGATCTGATTTCAGCAGAGCCAACATTTGCTGAACCATTTGTGAATTACTTGACGCCTGCACAGGCTTGTTAAGAACACCAAAGTCATCTGCCAGACCACAATGTTCCCGGCTTTTCTTTCTTTCCTTCCTTCTTGAGCCTGCTGCTTCAGCCAACTTAAATTATATGAGCCTGGCAGGGGTGAAGAGATAGGCTATAGATAGTGAAAAATAACAGTGTGTCGTCCTCATAGGTTTTAATGCAAAAATGAAGACTTTCTGTGTGATGTATCATTGACTGCTGTTAAGTTATAAAAAGCTCCAGTCCCCATTGGCTTCAGTCAGAGATAAGGACACACAGCACCAGGCAAGTTTGTTTGCTGAGATAGAATCACTCAAGAAACAAAAATAACTTGCATCCTGTCAAGCTAGCCAAAGACATCAGTGCTCACTGAACCTTTACAAAGGCTTTTGGAAGGAGGTGAATACTGTAAAAAGCTTAACTTATCAATTAACTAATTATAATCATTGTATTTTAAAATAATTTAAACTACATTAATTATTAAAGTATAATTTCATATTTAACCTTTTTAGAAGCTTAAAAGTACTGTAGACAAAGTATGCACACATTGGATTACTATTGTCTTATTTGAGACATTATTTTTTAATATTATCTAGGCATTTCTAACACTGAATATGTAAATGGATATGGCATATCAAAGAGTTACGTTGCATCTCTGAGCTTTAATGTCAGCACTCTGCCTTTTATACTTCTATACTATTCTTTGAAAAGGCTGAGATTATACATTGGTCACTAAGTTGCCCTATTATGTTTTAAAGGATTTCAGAGATTGAAGAGGGATGATTGGCAAGAATGTCAGCTGGAAAAATCAACTTTCAATTCCATACTGCTGCACAGAGCATGAAAAAAAAAAAAGACACAAAATCTTTCCTTTTCCAGAAAAAGAAGACAGATAATAGGCAATGTTTTCAATGAACACTTAAATAATTTTACACATAATTTGAAGTGGTGACACTTCCAAATCCTTCTGCTAGCAGCGCTGTTACCTAGGGTGGGCATTGTGTTTCTAGTCAGTGAGTATAAATACAGCATTACTGAAACTCACCCCTTGGGGAGGGCACGGCATGAAGGCTGTGGTCCACATCAGTGCCCCCTCACCCTCCAAAAGGGGCTTACAACCCTCCAAAGCCAGCGCTGGCCTCTGCCGTGAAGAATGCATTTTCTTCCACATGAATACGAATTTTCCTTCCATTTGAAACCGGACTGCCCCTTTACATGAAATATTTCTGTTCTGCCTGGCACTGAGGGTCTAGTCGACAGCCCTGGCGTACACTGCACAGGTTCGAAGCCTGGCCCGTGACCACTGTTTACACAGCACCGAGTTCTTTGTGGCTCAACATGAGAAATGATGGCAATGCACGTGGAAATGGGGGCTGTGGTCACTAGCAAAACAGCAGCAAGGTTTTGCTTTCTTTGCCACCAAGACACAGCTCTTCATCCCTGGTTTAGCACTGTGTGGCTTGAGGTAAGAAGTATTAGATTATTGGCAAAGTCATTGGACTAAAGCTTTGCACTGGGGAAGGCTGAAATGCATTTACCGACATACGTAGTTGGTATTTTCTTTTATCTCAGTCAGAGCCCATAAGCCCTGCTGTCCATCTTTTCCCCTCCCTTCTCCCTCTCAGCTCTCCCCCTCCGTTATTGCTCTCCCTCTCTTCGCACTGTGGCTCCCTCGCCGCTCTCTTTGGCCGAGCCTTCAGCAGCCTGCAGGGGAAGTGGCCTCCCACATCACGCTTGTGCTAATTGGGGCCTGATGAGAGGCATTTGCTTTCCCCTCTGTGCTTATGGCTCCCCAGCTGGGGCCCTGGCTCGCTCTCCCCTTTCCGTGTCTCTCGGCTGTTCCAGGAGGAGAGCAGATGTTCCCCCGCTCCCCCGTGGAGAACAGCTGGCTGCTATCGCTGCCATGTCACGGACCGGCTTGTGCCCCGTGTGCCACCCGGCCGGGACACTTGGAGTCCTCCACTGGGATCTGCTCCGCAGGGAGAGTCTCATGCTGCAACAGAAATAATCATTTTCTCTCTCAGAACAAAAATAACCAGTTGTGTCCTGGTGTCAGTGTTTAAACCAGGAACCCTCCAAGAACAGATAGCGTCTATATTAAAAATTGCACACAGATTAGTGCAAAGATCACTGTGAAAATGGCTTTTCCATTTTTAAATAGTAACATGAAGTCTGAAAAGAGCCATATCCAATGGCTAAGGACAAGAAGGGCCCTCATGCACACAGAGCTCATTTATAGGGGTAATCCATTGGTGTGTCTACATCAATTTTCATTCAGTTCAGGCATGGGTTTTTCAACCCAATCTCCTGATCATCTCCTTTTACTGCACTTTGATTTGCACTTTAGAGTGATCTCAGATTTCCTGGACTGGATCCTGTTTGATGAAAGTAGACCAGAGCACCACACATCCCAGCTACTAACGGGCAGTCGATGGGACCTGGTCCAGTCTGGGTGGCAGGTCGGTGGATGTGCTCCACTTGTGCTGTGCTGTCTGCTGGAGTTACCCATGTGTCCCCCAGGGCAGCAGGTTCTGGCCTGACTTTCCCCAAGATGCTAGCAAGAAACTGAGCTCCAGCCTCTAATTTCAGGCTGCCTGACAGAGCTGGTCCCCCTTCTCCAAACTCCTTCTCCAATTCTCCTTCTCCAATTCTCTCTATTCCTTTTGATTAGATCATTAATTCCTGGGAACAGATCTAGTTTAAAAACATGATATGGGAAATTTTAACTTTGTTAAGAAGTTAATTAAGAATAAGTCACTGACGAAGTCACTGAAGTTTGAAGTCACTGAAGTTTGAAGTTGTAAGAAGTCACTGAAGTTTTGTTTTGCTTGCAAGCAGAGGAATGCTAAGTTGTCGTCTTTAGCCTTTAGCGCACTGTTTGTAGAGCAGGTTGTGGCCATTTGGTCTGTGGTCACTAAGGACACACATACAGGCTCCCTGACAACTCCACCTTAATTAGGGCCTGATCCCAGCTTTCTCACGAGCCAGCAGAAACAATGCCTTTTTGTCAAGTATGAGGAGTTCTCCCAAGTGTGTGTGTTGGAAAGGAATAAGGGTAAAAGAGGGAAAACTCTGTTGTCACTTAGATTTTTTTTATCTTAAAATATTGCAATTGGCTTTAATCATTTTATCACTTAACTGTATCAAAGTAGCTGAGGTTAGTAGAAGGCGCTGAACACTCCTTTTGAACAATGCTTCCTTTGAGCTATTTATCCATGCAGTGCTCTGCTGGAATGCAACCAGCAGAAATAATATCTGATGGGCTTGTGCAAAGCCCACTTAAGGTATATTATGTTGTCAAGGCAGATCTGCAAACTAGCTTTTTCTGAACAGGGTCTGTGTGTTTGATCTTAAATCTTCAAAACTTGGCATGTAAGCTGAGGGGAAAAACCATCACTTAGTCTTTGTCCACATCTCCATTGTGCTGCAGTGAGCCTTCAGACCAGGAGAGTCAGAAATCCTATGATTAATACATTTTAAATAATCTATGATGTATCCATATACACTGACTCCATGGCTGGATTCATCTCACCTAACAGTACTGGTAGGGTTCAGCATAAGACAAAATGTTAAGTGTCCCCATGTAGGTGCAACGAGTCTAAACTGCACCCACAGTCAATGGAGGTCTAGTCAACACAATCACTAGAGAATCATGTAGGTCACCTGAAGTCCACCTGAGTTTAGCTGCTTAGATCTAGGCCTCCTGCACCATTTGAGATGCTTCAAGGTTAACCCATGGGATCTCCAGCTGCTGATCTGGAAGGACATTGGTGCACTACAGCATATGTGCCATATTTGATGGCTCCATGAGGCTACTTTATACATCTTGCTGTGACTCAAATGGCACCAGATGCCTGTGCTTAGGGAACTCAGTCCCAGTGTAACATCAACACTGTAGACTTCAACGTTTGAACTAGTCCTCCTGTGTCATTCCCCTCTGCTCCCCTGTTGCTTGCTGGTAACGTCTGTTTTATTATGCGATGAACTGTGCCTTGTAATGCCTCTTTTCCTACATCAGGACTGCCCAGGTGATGGGCTTCTATGCAAATATGTGCAGCTTTTTCTGGGAATATGCCTGCTTTAGGAGGGTGTGGAGGATAATGCTGGGTGTAGCCCTGGTGTTGTGCTGGGAAGGCTCTCGAGTCATGCCCTGCTCCCACACCACTGCTCCTGTCATGTAACTACACTTCGCCCTTTGGTCAGGACTTCTGGCAATTTTGTAATATGTCCTTGGCTGATACTGCTGCCAACTTCACCCAGGGTGTGGCACAGGCACGATTAGGACACTCCTGCCCTGAATTTCTAAAAACAAAAGTTCAGGGAAGATAAGAAGTTTCAGCAAATAACCATAACAACAGTACAATGATTGTTGATTTTTTTTTTTTTTTTGTCCTGAATTATCCTGAGTTTAAAACAGAAGAACTGACAATTTTCAGTTCTTACACAGTCTTGCAGCTTGTGGACTGTGTCAGTATTAAAATAATAATAATACTGTTTAGCTGAGGGCTTTCAAATCTCCTGCCTACACCCTTCTCTGCCTCATGTTTTCAGTCATGGCTGACCAGCATGGAAGTCCTCTCAAGTGTTTTTTTGCTCTAAGGGTATGCCAGCATGGAAGGGTATTCTATAGAAAACCAAGGTGTGATTTTGCCATGCAAATAGCAAAATAAGGGTCTCTCCATTTGGACAGTCTTGTTCCCTATCCTGGGCATGTCTGAACTGACAGGGTCAGTGGCACCTTGTTCTCCCTGTCCGTGCTTGGTTCGAGCAGACATGGACTAGCTCTACTCTGGAAGCCATGTAAGCACGTTATTGCAGCACTGAGCAGGAGCTAAGGTGCTGGGGTCTGCTGACATAGCCTGTGAACTTTGTGCATATTGACTTCATTTATTTCCAAAATTTGCTAAGCTAAATGAGGCAAAAAACTTTTTTAACACATTGTCCACTTGAGAATCAGCACAACTTGTCATTCTGGACCACCTCGTCATAAAGAGAGGTCCTAAGAGAAGATCTCCAGGCTTTGTGTTTCTAGAAGATACCCTGTCACTTTGCTTAGTTGGCAGCGAGATACAGAACTACTTGTAGAAAAAAAACCAACTGCATTTGGGAATTTAAAAGGATCACACTATTTTCCTAGGAACACCAGGAAGGCACTTTGTTCAGTGGCTGTGTCACAAAAATGAAGGGGGTTAATGGCTGCTCCTGCATAACCTTTCTTTATAACCAACTGATCCACAACCAACTGTTTTGCAGGTGTGTGAAAGGACTTGAGATACTTCTTCTTTTTCTTCATGAGGGCCTGATAGCGGATCTAACAGAGCAGTTTGTGCTCCTGTGCCTTGGCTTGTGGCAGGCTTAGAAGAATTAGAATCTTGGTGTTTATTCTGGTTATACATATTTTGAGATAATGTTGCCCTGGCATGGGACTCTCTCTTCTGCCTGTTATGTCTCCAGCATCAAGGCTTAAATTTCTGTCTCTTTGCTGAAAGGGCTTTTTTCCAGCTGTTCACTCAGTTTCATCATGAGAAGGGTTCAAGAGGAGGAACCACCTGGGATGCAGCCAGGCTGCTCATGCAGTGAGCAATGTTTTGTCCTTTTTGGTTTGCTCATATATCTAATAGGGCTCAGCTCGTTAATACAAAGATAGATTATAGCTGCCTGATTACACTAAGTGCATGTACAGTCAATGATTATTTTACATTTGGCCTTCAGCTCAGCCTTTTCTCTCCAGGCTAGCATGGTCCTGGATTCCTCATACTGCCAAAACTCTTTCAGAAGTCCACATCATACAGACTACAGTATCTTGGATATTATGTAAAATGCATTACATCTTGCTTCCTTGAGCTAATATTTATGTTTCCGTCTTCACAATTTTTCTCTCTATATTTTGTTCATCCTGAGAAATTGTATTTTTTAACAACAACAAAAAACTAAACCAAAAAATAGCTGATGCTTTATGTTTGGCTATTTGTTTAGCTGGGTTTCATAATGATGTGCTAATGGTCCTAAAGTGCTGTCAGCATAGTGTGTTTTTTTCCCCTACCGTTCCATTTTCAGCTCTCCATAATTCTTTGAATTTAGCTCTGCTAGCTGAGAAAATCCTGTGGCAAACAGAGGATCTTTAGTTGGTAAAAGGCACAGGTAATTAATGTCTTTAAAGACATTCTGAGTGAGTATACACTACAAGAAAGTAAAGGAGAATGCCAGGAGCTGTCAGTTTGCTAATCATGGTTTATTTGACCAGTGTTATTAATGACATTCTTTGGATAGTTAATTGCTCACTTCTTCTTCTGAAGCCTAGCTAGAAGATATGATGCCCAAGACTCCATTTATTCTTTTTTTTGCATACGAGGGCAATATGCACCTTTAAATAGGGTGCAGACATGTACAAATCATATAATGATGTCAGATATTTAAGGAGGTTTTCTTGTTTCTCCTAGAAGATGCTGAAAAATTGATGTATAATATAGCCCATAATTAAGTAGGTTGAAAACCAGGCTGTTTTCCTAGCCATATTCATAGGTGACATATATAATGGTGGTATAAGTTACACATAAGTGATCTGCTGTGTGAAAGTAGGAGGTTTAATTTAATGAACACAGGAGAAGGATGGGTTGTAGGAGAAGCAACAGATGAAAATGGGTGTAATAAAACCATATGAAGGACAATACTTGATCAGACTAAATATCAAGTAGCCCAGTATGCTGCTGCTGGTAGGGGCCAGTAATGGGAGCTTAGAGAGCACACTCAGGAACCTGGCAGGGATACTGCCATACGTCTGTCTCCCTCTGGTATAAGCACACTTGTTTTCATTAAGTTATAGATTGCCCACATTGTGCTTCTCCTTAACTGGCTCATCCTGTGCTGACCATGCAGCATTCTCCAGACTACCTGGAGAATTTTTTTTAATGAAACTGCCAGAAATTCTGCTGAGCAAAACTCCTGAGCAAAATTAAAATAAAATAAAAGAGAGGAAAATCGCACTGTAAAGAAAGGTGAGAAACCTATGCGATAACTTATCAAAGACAGGTTTTAGGGAAAGTCTCAAAGGATGGACATAAAGGTTGCTGACAGCAAGGTCTTCATGCAGTGGAGTGCAGGATGGCAGGGGTTTGACATTACCATAGAATTCCACGATAATCTGGCACTTAAGATGTGATCTCTTAGCCTTGGGCTTTAATGAAATACATATTAGTAGAGCATAAAATTCCTACAGCAAAAGTGACGTCTGTGTTTACTGGCCGTTGTCTATTGCTAACACTTCTGAGTCTGTAGTATCCTTAACTAACCCAGCACTGTTTTCTGGGATGTTACTGAGTACCTGACAGGGGTCAGGCTTTGCTGTAGAAGTTTAAAAACAATTTGTAGGAAAGGAGCAACACAAGAAAAGGAGCACCTAACTGCTGTTTATTTCATATAGCTAGAAATAATGCATAATAGAAAGTATCAGTGTGTTACTTCTACAATGACAGCAGGCTCATAAAAGTTGAATGATTATATAAAACTGGAAATAATTTTGTGGATGGTAAATGGAGCAATAACAGTATCTAGCAGATACAGTCATTTTACTCTTGCCATTTTAAAAAATGCCTACAATACTCAATTTCTACACCATTTAAATGAAAAGCTAGCTTGGATAACTCAAACTATATTTACATGACATACAGTAGATCTGGGAAAAGGTGTATGACAACAAAAAGTACCACTGCAGCTTGCTCCAGGGTTGCTCAGGCCTTATATAGAGTACCAAATTGTGCCAATATATGATGATGCAGAGGTTGGGGAGCCAATGTATTTGTGCTACTGTCTTGCACTTGTCACCAGTAGCACTTCTTCACTCTTCTGGATGTGATACCATTACACAGGGAGGAAAAGATATTTGCTTTAGAACATTTGGAAGGGCTCGCAGCCCAGAGTTCCTATTATAACTCAATTTGTATCCACTGAATTGAACTAACCTATTCTAAATTATATGGGATTTTTTTAGAGGCTACAGGAGCAATTATAATCTCTGCCCTCATCTGAGTATGGAAAATGTCCCCAGGTCCACCTCTCTGGGTGGTGATGACTCTAAAGTGAGTCATGGTAGAAAGGCCACGGTTGTCTTCTGGTTCTTTCCCTAGTGTGGTATAACTTGCTGCCACCCATTTTGGGCTTTGGTGTTATATTGAACAACCAGCCTTAAAGATCAACTGAAAATACTTACTCACCACAAAAAGTATTTTTTTTTGCACATGGGCACAACTGATACTTCACTCTACCGCACAAAAAAAATAATAGTTCTCTCATCTAAATGAATGTGCATGCTCCAGATGTAATAGCTATCCCTGAAATAACAGATGCACTTAAATATGCCCAGAGCGTAGTCTCATTGACTTCAGCAGGGCAGTTCATGTGGTTAAAATTAAACAAGTATAGGCACTTTCACACGTTGCGATCATCAGGATGTCATTACACACCTCCAGCAACTCTACAGCTCAGTGAGATCAGCTTTCTTTTGTATAAATAAATAAAAACTTCAGCATTAAATAATATTTTTGAAGAGCTGTGAAGGGAGAGTGACATGGCAGGAAACAGATTTACCAACTTCAGTGACAGATGCTGGAGTGTGGAGAGAGGCAGTGCTGGCACGGGGGTGTTACTGGGGCACGGGGGTCTGCAGTGCAGGCACAGGGGAGCTGCTGGTATAGTACTGTTTCAGAGGATCCTGCGGACCTGTGCGAGCACAGCCAGCGTTCCCGGGTCCAGTCCTCGGTGTGACGAGGCAGCCTGCACAGCTGGGTAACACGCTGGTAACCAGAGGCAGCCAGGGCTGCAGCTGTCCTGGGGTGGCTGCTGCTTCACTGGCACCTTTCCTTTTGACTAGAGGTTTCAAAAACCTGGGGTTTAGCTCCCTCCTGACTTACAACATGGAGCATCCTTTCCTTTGATGGCTTCTCCGCTCTGGATTGTGCATTCCTCAATGCACCGAGTTATAAGAAAGATTAAAGGAAGAGTCCTCCTTCTTCTCAATTACCTTTGTATGAATTGATAACGGATGCGTTCAAGTTTAGGGCCGAAATAATGGTCTGTGTCAGCAATTAATTTGGTTCAGCACAGAGTGATGCTATGAAGTTGTTTATATAGCTATTGATGCTGGGAGTTGATTAACCTACGAGGCAAAGTAGAACAGCCACAGAATGTTTTGGAGGCTGAGGCTAACACGTTTTTGGTGTGTAACTTCCAGGGCACTGGGTCTAACTCCTTCCTGGAAGAGAGACACTAGTGTTGCTCCAGAGGGCTGGAAGGATATGAATTTTCTCTGTGTTATACCATTATCTCATATATCAAATTATACAGGTATAAAACCAGAGAGAAGAGATTTGAACCCACAGGCTTTACCTATTCGAGTAAATTAAATGTGCTGGAGTTGCCCAGCATTGGGGCTGACCAGCTAAGGCAGCCCATGCACATGGCTTTGAACTTGCCCATCCTCCCAACCATGGGGACCACATGCAGCCTGCTCTGAGGCGGGCCAGCTGCCAAACCAAACACCAAGATGGTTTGGGAGATTGCTAGTAGACAGGGACCCGCATGCCAGGGACTGTTCAAACAGTGCAGGCAAATGAGTTGCAAAGCCTGGGACCATCTAATTTGTCGTTGTAGAGATAACCATGGTGTGTATTTGGGGAAAGGCTCCAGTGAGGGTAATGGTAAGGTACTTCAGTCCATGCATGACCGTAACAGATTACTCTAACTTGCCAGTTTCTGATGAGTAAAAGATATAGCTGGTTCTGTTGGGTTTTCAGAAGTTTATCAAGCAAAGGCTAACTTGCTCTTCTGTCTTCTAGGAAACCCACTGATACTCACAAAAAACCCCAACCCCTACCTGAAAGGAGGTTGTAGGGAGGTGGGGGTCAGTCTCTTCTCCCAAGTAACAAGCCATAGGACAAGAGGAAACGGCCTCAAGTTGCACCAGGGGAGGTTTAGATTGGATATTAGGAAAAATTTCCTCACCGAAAGAGCTATCAAGCTCTGGAACAGGCTGCCCAGGGAAGTGGTTGAGTGACCATTCCTGGAGGTATTTAAAAGATGTGTAGATGTGGCACTTAGGGACATGGTTTAGTGGTGAACTTGGTAGTGTTAGGTTAACTGTTGAACTTGATGATCTTAAAGATCTTTTCCAAGATATTAAAGATCTTTTCTATGGTACTATAAAATCAGGGCAAAATGCAGGTACTCTAGCTCACAAAAATGTTAAGTAAGTGCTCTGGGTCAGTTTGTTTGACAATTTGTCCTAGTTGTGATAGCACATAAAAGACAGTGCAAAGCTTTGCGGAGACAAAGGAACAAGGCCAAACTCTTGTTGTTAAACATGAGACAAGTAGACCTTTTTGATCTTTAAGATGAAAAGGAGAGAGAGTTCAGTGGAAGCTGCTTGATCTGCTGAGGATGACAAAGGGTGTCCCACATGTCTGTGAGCCTCTTATTCAAATTTATGGGTCCCTCTACCATTGCATTTTCTGGGTAGCTGAAACATTATCAGGTAACGAGTTAAAATACCTAAATTGTACTTTTTGAAAGAGAAAACAAGATTCAGAATTGGCATTTGAGCAGTGCATAGAATATAAACCTTGCTGTGGTGTAAATAGACACGAGTATTATGGGATGTACCCCCTTCAATGCATTGTTTTGACAGCTTATGCCTTGGAGTCTGCGTGAGTTGAAAGTCTTTTATACAGAGGCTTCTTCCTCGGATGCTGCCTTAAGGGAATGAAGGATTGGTTTGTAACAGTGGACGGGGAGCTGAAGGTCGAGAATAAATTCTGTTTACTAAAACATATTCTGGTGCTTAATCTGATCCTGGGTGAGCTCACTCACATAGCAGAGTTTAGAGAGAGGAAGAGGAAAAACCCTGGCAACTTAATTAAAATGATTGGTGGTGTGTGTAGGGAAAGGAGAGAAGGACAAGGAAAGGTACTGCTAGTACAAGAAGGATAAGTACTGGAGAAGATGAATCTTACTTTCAAAATAATAACTGTGTCTTGGTCAAGTATCCTCATAAATCTGTAATATAGCTTAGGATTTGAGAACTAAATCCTTTTTCTTCCTGAAATAAATTTTTGAGACAGTATTTCCAGAGCTCTTTTTAAGAATCTAACACAGGAAAAACATAACTGGCATGTATAATTTTATTCAGCTAACTAAAATTGTATTTTTCAGCACTCATTTGGCTTATTTACTTGGAAAGACCTTTCTGACACCGGTAAATTGTTATTCAGCACCAGGCCTTGCATTTTGCTCAGAACTGTCCATTGACCTGAAAAAAGTATGGTCTATTAAAGCACCTGTTTGGAAATAACATGATGCATGATCTTTGCCCCTCTTTCCGTTGTTTAACATAAACAGCTTTGAGGTTAGTCGGCTGAGTCTTTAAAAATAAGGCACTCGTTACTTCATACTTTTCATTACTAAGATGGTGCATTTTTTAAATTTTATGAGCATAGTGATCACAAAAAAATTAGAAGTTCAGTCTGGGACACCATCCTGAGAAATATGTTGCATGGAAAGTACCTGTGGAAAATGTCTCTACCTTTTCCCCCCAGCACACAGGCACAGTCCTCGTTCTGCCAGGAGGCACCGTCAGAGCCCCCATCCGACGCTGGTGCCAGCCCGTGCCGGATTTGGTGTGTGGCTGCCCTGCCGAGCCTGTGCGCAGCCTCCCCATCACTGTCCTGATGTCTGCTAATTGATAGAGACAGAACTATATATCACTGGGGGGGAGTTTTTAAACTACTTTTTGGTCAAATTGTAGGTGACACAGATCCTGACATATTTAGCGCGAGGGGAAATGACTGCCAAGTCTCTCAAGAGGCTGCTTTGTAATTGCTCTTGCCGAAGCATTGTTATTATCACTAATAAAAGGGCTGGAGTTGAGAAAACAGCACTCAGGTTTGGGAGCAGGATGTGCAAGGGGGAAATGGAGTAAGTAAGCAGATGTCAATGGTTGTCAGCATCTGAATTCTCCAGTGGTGGAGATACAGGAGGTGGAATGTTAATTGCTTTCCTGGAAGATGTCCTTTAATATGGGAATTGCTTATATGAGTCTTCTGTAGTCCTACAAGCTTTATTTGAAATTCAAAAACATGTTCTCTCATCAGTGCATACCAGCCAGAGTGACTTTTAATTTCATGTTTCCCTACAGACTTTCACCAAATGTTAATAAGTGATTGTACACAGCACAGATGGTTGAAGAAGCCACCTCAGAAAAGGTTGCAGAAGCCATAGTTTGTATCAAGATAACGTCCTGGGATCCCAAATTAATTTGTATTTGTGCAGTTTGTTTTCTGTGTGCTTTGCATTTGTGTGGTTTTCCACCTATTAAACTTCCTTCATATATGAATCCTTTGCTGCTTCAGCAGGTCACAAATATATAATCTCCGTGGTGTGGTGGGAGAAGAAATAAAGGCAGTAGAGCTACAGAGTGGCTGCCCAGCCCCTCTGGTACCTGCAGGTCAGGGTGCTGGTGGCTGAGATGGGATAGGAGGAAATTCGGAGCTGCTTGTCTTAGGCTCTGCACAGATACCTGATGACAGACAGTAAGTGCACTGAGGAATTTATAGTTTGAAAGATGAGGTAAATGATGGGAAAAAGGAAGAAATTCACTCCAAGTGACACAACAGATCCAGGCAGAGCTAGAAGAAAGACCCCAGGACCATCAAGTGTTATGCAGCACCCATTCTCTGTACATCGCACTGCCTTTTCAGCATCGCACGCACAAGCGACAGCTGATATAAGAGGTTGCCCTTCTTTGCCTCTTCAATTTTCTGCCAGAGAGTACCGGTAGCAGAGGTCTATGTCTGCTCTGGGGTTCATAGCCCACCACTCACAGCTGGGCTGGGAAGGCTGGAGTGAATGAGGTGAATTATGAAAACGAGTCTGCAGAGAGTAAGTGTCCCTTGTCCTCTGCCTCCACCAGGCACCTGCATGCAGAGCCGCCGGATAGCCCCCAAGTTCGTCTTGCTCTAATTACCTTGCCAGCTCCCAGGGGAGCTGCTGCTGCACTGAGGGCAGAGCGAGGCATCTTCCTCCCCTGCGACAGCCTGGCTCCTGCAACCATCCTGCACCGCTGCAGCTTTCACACGCGCATTGCTTTGATGGATTAAAAACTAGTAATAATTTACTTACCCGTGAAGCCTGATATTTCATTCGGGAAATGAAAGAGACATTCACAGGATTATGATGCACTCTTGCCATTTTATATCATCAGTCTTCTTGCCTTTGAATTTTTCCGGGTAGGAACCGTATTGGGATTGTGTAGTACTTAGACAAGGGGAACTTGAAACTGAGCAAGGCTTTCAAATGTTTAATTTGAAAACATGAATCATGCAGAAATGAATATACAATAACATGCAATTCTTCCTGGTTTTCATATTCCAAAATAATTAACAGGGATGAAAACATGTTCCTATTTCACTTCAGATACTTCAAATGATGCTTGCCAACAGAAGTTACAATTATATCTTTGGAGGCTTTTTTGGATACAGTAATATTACAAAGAACTATTTTTTTTAATCAATGGGGCAAAGGTTTAATTTGCACAGCTCATATGCAGAACTCTAGAGTCTCAGGAGAAAGAAATAAGAATAATGGAAAAATGCAGCGTGTGTCAACATATCTAGAAAGATATGGAAAGTCTTAAAAGCTGTTTTAAAAACTGTTTTCATCTAAAAAATCAAGGAACTTTGAATTAACTAGCCTTAAAAGCTATTAAAGTTCTACATACTCCTTTAAAAACAGATTTTTCTTGTGAATTACTTCCAATGTAATGTAGACCTTTATTTTTCAAATGACATTACATCAGAAATACATTTACATCTAAATATAAGCATACAATAATTACTTTTCTATGAAAGTATTTTTTACCAAGAAATAAAATAACAGTCACAAGTTTGCTAATTTTGCTTTTCCCAAAACTTGAAGTTCAATGTCCAAGCCCTGCTCAGACTGGAGCCTTTTACATCTGTGAAGAATCCATAATCAGGAAAAAGCGTCTCTCACCTGTCTGAGCATTTTTGCAGCAATCAAATATGCCGTGTGTGACAAATATGTGACAGCGAGCAGGACATCTGAAGACTGGAGAATGAGCCAACAGTCTGAGTCAAATGGTTCACTTGCTCCAAGACAGATCACAAAATAAAAGTCACCCACTAAGTAATTTATGTAATTATAGTATAACTGTCTTGGTTTTATTTCATAGCATTTCTCAGTTTTTGTTACATCTTCTTTTTTTGTATGTTCTACGTCTGTTTTAATATATATTCTATTCATTTTTTCTGTCTGACAGTGTGATAATATTCTTACACTTTCAAAAATAGGTCAAACCAGCTTTTCTGTCTGAAATCTCAAGCAAGTATCTACAGTCACTCTGCAAGCTGGTATGTCCCCCATTCATTGCAGTGAGTTATTAACCCCGGAGGCTAACGGTAGACATCTTCATTTCAATATTGTGAACAGTTCCCACACAGGTCATTTTACCATATTCCTGCTATAGGCTGTTCAAATCAGAACCCACTTTTAGGTTGATTACTAAAGGAGGAGAAATGGATGAATATGCCACTGCTCTCTGGCCATGACAGATGACAGAGGGTGAGAAGTCTCATGATCCTCTGTTCCTGCACGTCTGGCTGGTGCGTGGAGGAGAGCTGGGGTGGGATGCTGGGCAGTACCCAATGCAGGAGGCAGGGCAGGGGTTTGCCCCCTTGGCTGACCACCACCATCACCACGTACTGAAAGGCCAACTGGCTGGCACACACCAAACTCAGACCTGGCCACAGCATGAGCTGCCTTTTGCAATGCTGGTGTTTGGGGAGCTGAGGACTTTGTTGGGGATGGAGGATAGACTGTGTGACACTGAGAAAGAGAGACGTGAGGAGGGACTGTCTGGGATGGGATTATGGTGAAGGGAAGGGAGGTGTAAGACCCTGCTGTTGGAGGCACATCAGGCAGTAGGAAACAAAGCTCTGGGAAATCACACTGGCAAAACTAGTTGTGTTAGTATATTCGAACCCTAACCAACTACTGACCTTGAAAACCAGGAACAAGACTTTTGAAGTGGTTATGGGAAAGGTATAAGAGGCACTAGAGATTTCTGACAGAGGAAGCAGGGGAGTAGACACCCAGAGCCTATCCTTTTGCAGCTGACTAGCCAGCCCTAGGACATGGTGAATCAAATGCTGGCAATAAGCACGGAACTAAAGATTCTTCTAATCTCCAGGGTTTTAATTTTACCTGTACCAGGATGCTTAAGAAGATATCACAGCCTCTGGAAGGAGGCAATAGGAAGCTTTAAACTCTAACAATAAGCTCTTTCTTTTCTGGCAGAGGAAAGAGCAACTTTATTACCCCATTCTGCTTTGCTTAGCCGTTATGGAGTTCCTGCTGAATACAAAGTGCTGAGCAGGGCCTAGAAGAACCAGCACCGAGCTGATTCACTCTATTTCAAGAAACAAATTATTTATTTGCTGATATCAGTTTTGCCATTAGCTCTAAGGAGCGGATAAACACTCTTTCTCTGATGCATCCATCATCTGAAAGTCCTTCCTTAAAATGCACAATTCCTCTGTTCTTAGCTGGAGATGTTTTTATTTGCAGGGTTGCAAGCATTTTTGCTGCCCTGCTGCCCCCTTGCCTATGACCACTCTCTGATGCTGTTGAAACTTTACTGGACCTGAAAGTTTGTATTTTTAATGGACAAAGATTTTCTGATTATATCATTAAGCTTTCACGTACCTTCCACCCCATTTTCTTCCTTGTCAAGAGACTGTAGTCCCATGCAATGATTTTAAAAATACAAAAATAGTGATTTTCAGGTAGCTGTTTTTGTAGTTAATTTGTCAGAATGAGCTTTTTAAAGCTTGGGGGTTTTTTTGTGGTTTCGTTTTTGCAATTATTTTAGGTAAAATTGTCTGTGGTCATTCAGTCCACCATTTTATGCAGCAAATGTAAGCCTGATTCTTGTTGTCGCTGCACACCCAAAATAAAGTGAATGGCTACCAGAGATGTTCAGCCTTTTAAAGGGAAATTGTACAATTTTTATCAATGAACATGCTGGCTGAAAAACTAACTTTTTTTTTTTTTTTTAGTTTGAAGGATCTCGGTCCGCTATCATTGTTTTGTACCTATTCATAAGTAATCTCCATCTTCAAAAGTTTATCTTATTCTACTATGGACATTTTCTTACCAAAGGGAAAAGAAAACAGAAGTCCTTTAAGCATGCCAAATAAATAGCCATTTACAAAGGACCATTTTCTTTATCTCACTGAAACTTCAGACGGGGGAGTTGAGTCACTTAAAGAAGGAATTCTGATGCCAGTATTATAAAAATATACATCTTTCTGCTGGGGAAAGTTCATAAATGTGGAACTTTTTAAAGCTCTGCTAACATCAGATAAAAACCTGTGAAGAGCAAAATCCTTGACTGAGATGCTTGTTTATTATTCTTCACTTTTGACATTTTATGATCCCACACAGACTAGATGAGTATTTTTATCAATCAGTGCTAATTCTAACCAGATAATCAAGCCAAGTGTGAGTAGAAACATTGCCACTGTGGGACTCCATCCCCTCAGAGGCGTCATTCACATTTTCCTTTCTCTGAACCTTCTTTCTGGCTCCCATCTCTGTCCTCCACATCCTGTTACCACTGTAAACATATAACATGACAAGGTTGGTGGATAATCTTTTATGAGAACAACTGTACTTGAAAGAAGTAGATAAGCTTTCAGGCACACAAGTCCTTCTTTGGATATAAAACAGAAGCAGCAAGCTTCAGAGCTAAATCCTAGCTACTCTGTATTTAATTAGATATGTAAATCATTTAAGACAACTGAGAGTGGCTGGGCAGTTTGAACCTCAGGAATAGCATGGGGGGATGATAGATAAGAAGGTGATTATCACTTACTGAAAGAAAAAAAAGAGCAGGTAATGTGTTGCCTAAGGAGGAGGGGAAGGTTAATGGGGGGAGGGAGGGGAAATATCACAGCATGCCATTAAAAACATCTCTCTGTAGACTCACGGTTTTATGGATTTCAGTTCCTAGCATCATCTTTTGAAAGTGTTTTGTATACTTAGTAAGGAAAGCAACAGAAGAGGAAGCAGTGAAACACGAGTAAGAGAGAACTGCTTCTCTGCACCCACATGATTGGAAAGCCATGCTCCTCTAGGGCAGGACTCAGAAAGTGGATGCAGTGCCTAAAAAGTAGAGACAAAACAGTACTGGAAAAGAAAAATGAGCCATCTGTGGAATGAGCCATTGTTTGAGACTGAACCAGTTCCACAGCTGGTCAGCTGCAGGACGAGGTGCAATACAACGGTTTTCACAGTTACAAAAACATCTTGCGGAGTTCTTGTATGCATGTTCCTGAAGGAGAATTGCCTAGAACAGCTAAGTGGGCAAGAGAGAAAAGGAAAACTTTTTATAAGATAACAGATATAATAAAGATTATGAAGATGTAATTTACCAAGAAACAATTATTGTAGAGAGGCTCTAAGTGAGATAAACAGTAAGACAGCTTGTTCATTGTAGCACACTGTGCATTGTATATCATAATAACTGCACCTCACTGATATGCCGATGCTTCCAAAAAGCTTTACCCTGTTCTTTCTCTTTTTTCTTTGTAAGCTCCTGAAGCAGGGACAAGATCATCCTGTGCTATAGAGATCCAAGCATGTGAACCTTGAAACGATTTTGCTAGTTACAACGTTGTAGAAAGTCTTGTCACAATCATGTCTATTCTATAGATTATCTTCTGACTGTAAATAAAAGCCATTTAAAAGCCTTATGAGTCAACATTTTGGCACAGCTCTATTTATAACCCACTCCTCTATATGGAGACTATCTGATTATGCTTTATATTTTGACATTCAAAAAAGCAGAGGCTCTTTAGAGCTTAAAGCACAATACCATGAAATAATTTAGTATTGTTTGAAGAAGACTTCCAAATGCATCTCCTTCTCCAGGTGCCTCTGAGGTGACTGTCAACTGTTTGCCTGCTGGTGTGAAAGCTGCAGGATAGCGATGCCCGGTGTTGGGCGAGCTCCCCAGCGCATGGGGATCAGCCTACTTCCATCGATTCCCATGAGCCATGGGCTTGGCTTTTTACCACATCAGCTGAGCTATTTGTAACTACAAAGAGTGTCATGTTAAATTACCAGTGGCAGAAGCAGTGGATAATATTTGTAGAAATTTCATTCATATCTCATTCAAATGCAAAATAACACCCTAAAAGGAACTTAGCTTTAGAGAAAAGGGAAAAGTAAGAGCTGTCCTGTGATACCTCATGCCTGAGGGTATTTCTCCTGCTTATATTCAAAGACCTCTGGACTTTTCATGCCCTTCATCACCTCAGAGCTATTTCATAATAATGGGAATCTTCTAGCAAGAGTTTGACCATTGCAATAGATTCAACAGAGAAGTGGGCTGAATCCCAGATCCTGAGCTCTGTAGATTAACTGCAGTTTTCTGAAGTATCCAGGAATGTTAACTTTACAGAGAAAACCTACTCTCCTGTACCACTGCCCACAGAGCCCATAACTCCTGCAGCCAGTATGGCCACATCCTCACATCTAAAGCACTGCACTGTGCCTTAGCATCTCTCCCCATCAGAAGAAGTAAGACCCACTGCTGAAAAACCCTTCATTGTTTGACCTGTCCCAGCTTGAGGGGTCTTCTCCAGAGGACAGACTGCACTGCATTTGTAGAGGCCCATTGGGAGCAGTGATCTTCACACAGTTTGCCGTCACTGAACAACCAGTTGTGAATCAGTTGATGAACATGGATTTGACAGCCAGCATGGGTGGTTCTGGCCAGAGCTGTCTTGCTGTGGAAATTAGACCTGGTCCTGAGCAAAGCCCAAACAGGATCTGTACTTCTGAGCCACTCCCTGCCAGTGAGAATAGTGCACTGAAACAGTCATCAGAAGAGAAGATTTTTATGGACAAAGGTAAAAACAGAAAAACACTGTTACTTGTGTCTCTCCAACAGTTTTCTCCAACAGTGTCAGTCCTACACAGAGTCCTCTAGTGGTGTTTGGACTGATCCCAGCCAGTCTTTTATTCACAGGGTATTTGGCAGGAGCTATCGCTTTTGAGCCAGCCCCAGCTGGAGTCACTTGGCACTCCACTCTCAGCTGTGGTAGGTGTATATGCCACCCTTGGCTGGCATAATTCCCAGAAATACCCTGTGAGTACAACTGACACTGAAGACACCCAATATTTGTGTTACATGCTTTTTCCCAGGTTGTTTGGTTCTTAAACTGTATTCGCTAGAGCCCTCCAAGGCTGTCGTGGAACTTAAAGTTATTTTTCTGTCACAGAAAACTTCCTACTGGTTGTAAACCACTTCTGAGTTTTACTAGGGTCATCAGTCACTCTCTGGAAGAACACAGTTCAATAAAGTGCACTGGGACCCAAAAACAATTTCTGGCAGAAGACACCAGCATGAAGGGTGATTCACCCACAGGAGGATTAAAGTAAATTACAAAGCAACCTGGAAAGCTGAGAGCAGTGGGGAGCACAGGAAAGTAAATATGATTTTATATAATAGGAACTTGAGATTGAAGGGAAATTAAGATCAAGGTTAGAAAATGATGAGTGAGCATAATCAAACAACTACATCCATCTAATTAAAGCAAGTTTATTTTCAGCTCACTACCTTGGTATAATTTTCTCATGTATTCATGCCGTATCTTTAGTCTTTGATGAAGAAAGTTGAATAAAACTGTCCATCAAAGAAGGTTTATTTTATCCATCCCTTGAGATGCGCTGGCCATATGTGCACTCAGGCAGCCGGGGATCTTTCCCATGGTACTGTAATCTGGAGGATTTTGTAGCCAGCAGTAACTGCAGATCCATGCCTGAGGCTGTCTCCTCTGCACCGACCTCCTGCAGCTGCCACAGGGGCAGATCAGGGCATCCTGGCAGCTCCTCCAGACGCGGAATCACAAAACTCATCGTGATCTGAAAGAAAGGGGTAGGAGCGTGGGCTGTGACTGTGCGCATCAGGACCACATCAAGGAGAGCAGCTGCGGGTAAGAAAGTCTCTCTTCTCTTTCATGTGATTATCTACAGGTACATTCACACTGTGGGTCACTGTGAATCTTACCTACTTTCCAGAAAACTGCTATCGAAAAGGCCTTGCTCTTTGAAAGCTAAAGGAAAGAATGGGATGCATGGATTGAAAAGTCTTGGTTGTGAAAGGTGTAAGAAGTGGGCTCAAGTCTCAGTGGGGAGTCAGCTTCCAAAGGGAAACACTGAAAACTCTCTTCAGCTGAGTCATGATACAGTAAGATGAGAGAACACTGACAACCCACATTTTGTGGATGCAAAGCAGATACATGCTTCCTTCGATTGTGGGAAGTAGGTCTACACCTTTTACTAGGTAATGATGATGCTCTAAAAGAGGATTTTAATCTAGATTTACACCTGCCTGAAAATCTGGTCTATTTGGCCAAATGTTTTTTAATGAAACTCCTCCTTCACTTACTGAGAACGCCATTACCAAGGATAAGCAAGCTTGCTTTAGCCTAAGAGCTAGCCCAGGATCGGCCATCACTCTACCGCTTTTATGAGATCGAGGAGAATGGAGGGGAATTGGGTGTTCTCCAGTGACCCTTGAGAATGTGAAAATCTCTTTGGCTATTAGTGCATGGATATGGAAACATCAATCATAGGATTATACCTATACACAAGTGCTTGAAAAAAACAGTCAGGATGTTTCTTTGTTCCTATGTGTATTTAATAATAATACATTCCCTTCTGAGTTGCCTCATTTAAGTAGGAGTATCTGCCTGCAGTACAATGTGTTGCTAGATTAAGGCTACAAAACATGCAGGCATCAACGATATATTGCTTTCTGGCAGCAATAGTTTGTTGTATCTTGTTAGTTAAGAGTTTCATTTTCAGCCCAGTATACTGTGTGCAGGATGGGCTGGGCCCTCAGGCTTTTGCTTTAAATGAATGTTTTAAATGAGAGAGAAGCATTCCAGGGAAGAGAAATTACCTGAGAATCACACATCTTCTGGTATATATTTCTGGTCCATAGTTTTGGCATCTGAATTAAATTAAATTGGTATCTATATTCCTATTTCAGAAGGAAAATTTTCCAGGCTTCAGTTTTTGGAATGAGAGACCAAAGGAAAGGGAGATGAAAAAGGAACCAGGGAGGATTTCCATTTGCAGATACCTAACAAGTTATAAACACCAAAATGAAACCAAGGTTCAGTAATTATGCTAGAATAATCACCAGGACTTATAGACAAAAACAGAGCCTAGAAGACTGATCCAAATATTTAACATGATGCAAAATTCAAAATCTGGAATTGCATTTGCATTGCTTTTGCATTTCAGAAGATGTATGCAGGGACATTTGAATTGAAAATAACTGATTTCTCAAACCCACAAACTGACTGAAGGTAAGGTGGAAAGTAATTGTTTAATAATCATTACTCCCCAGCTTTGCTTGTTATTCCTTCCTTTAACCAAGGAGAAACAAGTGATTCAGTGCAACTGTAGAAACTTTATATTTTTTGTGTGCGTTATTCCTCAGGAGGACTTATGACACAATTAGTAAATTTTCCATTGTCAAGCTTTTGCACAGACTACATCCTTCAACATTAAAATACCATGGCTGAAGATTAATATGCAACAAAAAACATGACAGACAAGGCTTTACATTACATTGTTCATGGGGCTTTAGCGCCTTCTTTATCAGTTCTGATTATGGATCTGCCAGAGCTTGGCATCTGCTGTTTTAGAAACACGCAAATGGCAGTGAACACTTAAAGAAAACAATTTCTTTTGTCAAGCCAGAGAATCATTTAGTTTTACCAGAAAAAAGGAAGGATAAAAAGAAGAAGGATCTACAGTCATGTTGGCCTTATCCAGAGGCAAATCCAAAGATAACCCAAACTGTTTCAGGTTACTGAAATTTTGATGAAAACAAACATCTTAGGCATTTTAGATTTGCATACCACTTGAATATGCAGGAGGCTTGTGTCAGACCTCTGTTCCATGCTCATCCTTTGCTTTTATCACACATCTTTTTATAGCATGAATTCTTAGGTGGTTGGAGCGACCAAATGTAGCTGATAAAATAGATAAACTCTGCATCTCGCTTTTAGCCTGACCAACAGTGGGTGCTGGAGCTACTACTGATCAACAGCAAAAGGTACTTACTTTAAATAATGGCCTTTGGGGTGAACGGTGTTTGCGCTGCTTGTCACAATTTTCATTCCCACTTAACATCTCTTTGAGAAATTAAAAGTGACACAGTACAAGGTAGTACCCTCTGTCCAACCCTGCTGGGAGAGGATGTTTAGTCTAGAGTACTTACACACGAAATAATTTGGCTCTGCAAAAATAATCAAGCCAAGTTCCAGCTTTATAACATGACACTACAATATAAATATACTGTTTAATCCTACTTTGGTAGGAGCTTGCTAGTGGATGGCCTGGGACAGGTCCACAGCTAATGTGAATGGATGGAAACTGGTGAAGACCTCAGGGGGACTCGGAGCTCCTGTCACAGCAAATGTTCACACATTCTTCACTTTCCACTCAGAAACACCCTTATTTTGCTATTTCTGAAGCATTCGAGTGAGGTTCTTCCCGGCACAGAGGGGGATGAGGGGAACAAGGGGTTGGAGGCCAGCAGTGGTCCAGCAGGCAGCAGTGTGCTGAGGAGGGTGGGGGGTGTCAGGATGGATTAATCCATTTAGGAGAGGATTCATAAAGGAAAATACTTTGGGAAAATCCAGTTTTCTACAAGCCGTACAACCACATTTTTTCCTTGTGCAGTTTGTGGGACTGCTACATATATTTCAGCCTGTTAGGCTGAAATTTTGCGAACATGGAAGGCTTATGTTTGGTCATACAGTAAGAAAGTAATGCAAATAAGTTGCTTCTGCCCTTAACTCAGCCTGAAGCACAATCTTGTTGTTTACAGCCAGGTTACAGCAGTTCTTCTTTATCAGCTTGTACACACAGACATGTTTATTGAATTTACATTTCTGCTTACTGATTGCTAGCCCTGCTTTTTACCAAGGATGCCAATAGCTGCATTTTCATCTGAAAGTGATTTATACATGTGCGTTTTTTTTGTTTTACTTCTCTCAGTTCTTCAAAAATTTTCTCTTCTGGAGAAAGGTAACATTTTTCTCTCCATGAGGGATTATATTACTTTCAAAGATATTTTAGTCCTTATCATGAGAAATATGCAGAAAAGTTAGTCACTTCAAAATGCTACTGCACTATCAAGGTTTCTTGTTCTGCATATTCTGGATACTCAGGAATTAAGGCTAAATGAGTGGGCTGCCAAAGGAGGTTGCAGTCGTTGGGGGCTCACTTGGGAAAGGGTGGGCCAGGACCCCAACCCAGAAATCACCTCATTCTAATTAACTCATTCCCACCCAGGCTTTCTGAGTTTGCTTTTCAGAGATGCTAGCTGCAACTTGAGGTGAGTTTAATTGAAATGGCAGTTGTTCACTACTGCTTGTGAGTCTCCCCCAGTTTCAGGAAGGTTTTTTGCAGGTTACTTCAACACAAGTAAAATGTGTGGGACAAGGTATTGGTGTGTCCATTAGAAAATATGAAAAGCACTGCGAAGCCTAGATTTGTAAAATCTAGCACTGCAAAGCCTACGCAGTGTAAGCATACATTTCTGTGACTGTTCTTCACATTTTATTGTAGTAATTCTTCACATAAGTTAGAATTTATTTTCTTCATATTTCATGTGATTAATCTTTTAACAAAAAAAAGTGGTTTTTGCATATTGAGTGTCATCCAAAATCTTAGCACTATGAAGCAGATGAATTACTGTGAGCTCTATTTGCAGATGCACAAGTCTTGGCTATCACGGCAGGATGTGAGAAGCTCAAGGTCAAACAGTGAAGCAATACTGAAGGAGAAAACATGCCCTGCACATCCTGATTCCTGTTCCAGCACCTCTCTGCTGGTCCGTCATCCAAATTAGTGTGGGCACAGAGGGAAGCCTTAGGAAAGGTGCCAAAAATCAGTGTACCTAGACAAATGATAGAAAGCAGAGGAGAAAGGGAGTGTACCATGTCTTCAAATCCCTCCCCCTGCCCAAAGGCAGGTTTATTTATCTCTGCCTCTGCCACTTCTGTCAGTTATTTGTCCAACCTGTTCTTAAAAACTGTTCCCAGAACAGTTCCCTGGGAACTGTTCCAGTTCCCTGGGAACTGTTCTGGGAACTGGACTGCATATCCTGGGTCCCCGGATTTGCCTTTCATTGCAATAGTTCTGGGGAAATGCCATTCACATGCTGACTTGTTGTGGCTAGTAATCATAAAACTCCACGAGATAAGACATTGCATGGACTGCTACCTTTAGGGGTGTTTTTCTTTGTGGGTGAGGGCAGGAGCTGTCAGAGGCTGGAGCAATGAGGGAGGTTTTGCATTAGCTGGTGAAGGGTGGAGGTAGGCTGTATGTATGCATGTAGGGGTTTGCAGGCGTACATAACATAAACTCTGGCAACCATAGCCCTTTGGTAAAAGTTATAAGGTGCCTGACCCAGCTAGAGAGCAGGGCTAATGTTGCTGTGGGTATGCAAAAGTCAGCAAAGTGGTAACATAGCGAAAGCGTTTCAGAGGAGGGTCTTTCTGAGAGAGGGAGAGCCACACTAGTTTTGGAAGCAGGAGGGCGGCAGTTTTAGGAGTGAGGAGAGAATAGGAGGGAAACGAAACATTGGAAAGGATGTACGTTTTTAAGATGGTACAATACAAAAGTGGTAGGGCTTTTTGATAAAACCTAAGGGATGGATTTTCAGCCTTGCAGCCCTAATGGCAGAGAATAAAATATTAATAAATCACATTTATTTTCCTTTTTTCATTTAGCCTTGGTGGGTGCTTTTTTATACCACTCCTTGTCTACCTACTACTTATTCTGTCTAAATATCAGTACATGAGTTAATATCTATAAATCAGGACCAACATGTATCTTTGAGCACATTAGCCCTTCCTAGTGACTACATCCATTGTAATGAATATTGTATTTTAATAATTGATGTTTCACATGCTATATTTTGCCCTTCTTTGCACTGGGAGCCTAGCCAAATGCATCTGACGCACTTCTTGTAAGTGGAAGGTAATGATAAGTGAAATGACAATACAATGTTTTTCCTTTTGCAGATGGACAGAATTTACATGCTAAATTCAAGTAAAATTTCAGCTCAGCTACTGGATCCTTGTCAAAATGCTAAGGAATTGAGGTTTTGAGATACCTTCTCCAAATTCACTGGAAAGGAAGTCATGAAACATTCATGTAAGTAAATTACAGCTCCACACCCTATTAGTCATAGAACTTGAAAGAAATTTGAAATCTTGAGTGTACATGAATTATTGAACAATGGGTGAAAATGAAAGAAAATGGGGACTACAGCTTGCACTTCCACCGTTTGTGTGAATTGCTACTGTGATCCTTCTGTACAGTAATTTCAGGGCAGTGCTGAAAAAGCAGCAGAAACCTGTAATATTTAAAGACAATAGGATCCTTATTACATAGCAAAGCCAGAAGGCAAAAACAGATCAAAGATGAGAAAAGACTTAAAGGGAATGTGGAGGGTTCCAGTTAGTCCCACCTGAGCTCGTGGCTGGGTTGGGTTCTACACCTTTTCAACTGGTTGCCCTCCTCCCATTTGGTTGGTGAAGGCCACCATATTTTGTTAAAGACAGCTGGGATAAGCTATAAACCAAAGTATGCTCTAGTATCATCCCTGGCAGTGGATGTGAGCTCTGTCCAAGATCTATGGGATGAAAGAGGCAAAGTGAAGCTACAGAAACATCTCAAACACTTTGAATAAGTGTGAGATGAAAAGGAGTCTAAAATGTATTTAATCACCCAGCAAAATTTCCTGTCATCCAGAAAAAGAAAATAACAGAAGATCCATTAAATGTATTAAAGATCACCATGAATTTCAAAGGTACCTGTAGACTTCATATAATACAGGGATGGGCACTGCAGAATAGCTATATAGAGCTACAGATTCAGCTTTTAGAATTGGTCTCTGAGTAACCTTGAATTTTGGAACAGCTCTTTTTTCCTTGTGTTTAGGTTTCTTACCTACTCCCAATATAATTTTTATGTGGCTATTTACCTAAACAATTTTAGGACCCTTCTTTACATTTTTCTCCTTTTCTTGGTATGAATCTCTGAGTAGCACTTTTTTTCTCTCTTTAACATCCAAGTCTCATTCAATTTTCTGAACTCCTCAGCGCCAATGACTTCACTCATTAGCTCTTCCTGCATCCTACAGATTCCTCTTCTGAAATTGGAAAATCTTTAATATGGGCTCTTTTTGTTGATCATTCCAGTTAATTTAACCCCCGTGAAACAAGACTACCTTCTGTGGCCAGCACTTTTACAACAGCCTCATGTTCTAACAAGACCAGATACAAATCTCTTCTTAGTTCAGGAATTTGTCTCTCAGTTGCAAACTGATGAGGAAATTTCTTGGCTATCAAACCAGATATCTGATTTTCATCTCTAATTGATAGCTGGAAACTGAAACCCCTTAATGATATTGTCTTTTATAGTATTTGTCTTCCTGTATTGTTAATATCTTTTCTAGTAATCTTAAGGAATCTTTTTCTATACCATCATCAGTACTGAAGAGATTACAGCGGTCTGCTATTTATTTCTCTTTTCTCATTAGCATAAATGCTTCAATACCAGAGAACAAATCTTGATTGCTATTCAACTGTGTTTGGATTTTCCCTACAGTATTTTTACATTCTGCACAGTACTTCCAGTTCCCAGATTTTCTTGTCCAGACTCCTTGAACTTCTTGTACATCAATTTCTCAGTTGTTTCTTACTGGTATCTTCTAGTCTCCTACATGGAAACTCATTAACCATACCTTCTATCTGATGACTTTTACAAGAATCGTTCTTTCTCCCAGTTCTGCTTCTGCTGTTTCATTACCCATTACTGTAACCTTACTTTCCTTCCTTCCTTTTTTTCTTCTTTCTGATCAATAACAAGGGTCTCCAAGAGCCTCTACCAATCTTCTCCCTTTAGTTCATAAATTAAAAATCATAGTCACACACAGACCTCACATACAGACTTCGACAGAGTTCAAGAAGAGCTCTTTCTCTACAAGTGCTTTCTGATGCTTTCTAATGAAAAAACTTTCTTCTACCATCAGTCTTTGTGCTAGTGTTTAATATTTATTGTTTTGACATGTCAATTCATTAAAGCCAGCCAAGGTACAAATGTCTGTTAGTAAATGAGTTTTCTAACCCTGTGTATACTAGAAATGTTGCTTCACTATTGTCTCTGAGAGTATATGATCCTTCAGTTCAAAAAAAATTACGCTGGCAAAAGGCAAAGTTGGAAAAAGCAGGCAAGTTGTGTACTTGTAGTTTATTTTAGAGTGAGCTGTAGAAGTTAGCTATAAAACCAGTTTTGGCAAGTACAAGCTATACTTTCACAACAGCCACACTGGCACAGCCTACATAGTACTGGAAGGGCCAAGTGGCAAGCTCACTGTGCAGTCATGAAATGAGATATTGGTCATTGTCTGTGAGTATGCACATGAACCTCAGCATGCTATTTGTTAATTGTCACAGGAGACTTGTATGAGAAGTTTCCAATCAGCAGTTTGGAGCCAGGCCATGCAGCTTAGTTTGCCAGTCTAAATCAACAGTTCACGAACAGGTTAGTTTGTGTAAGTTATCATCTGGCACCTAGACAAAAGTCAGACTGAGAGGAAACAGGAGTCCTTTGTGAATGTCTCACAAACAAGAGAAGAAACTAATTTAATCAAGTACTATAAAAAATAGATAGTATGATCAGTTCCAGTTTTAAGCCAGAGCAGTGTTATTGAAACAGCTATAAGAATATGAATCCAGATTTATATAGTGACAAAGCTTGCTAGCCAGCTTTTGCAAAATCATTGTGCTATTTAAATAGTTAATTCATTTCTTTAGGTATCAGGGCCCCAGGCAGTGATAAGACAGCTTGTGAAAAGGCGGCTTGGGCAGTTTGGGTGCTTGCTGCTTGGTAAAGTGATTATAGGATACCTATGGTTATTCCAGGTGAGGTGGACTGCATATTGCCATCCATACTATAGCTAACGTAGGCTAGGACAGGCAACTCCTTGAAGAAAGGTAGAGCTCTGGGAACCCAGGGGAAAAGGGGAAATCCTGCTTCTCCTTTTACCTGTGTGAATATAACACATCTCTCCTTCCTGTTTTGTAGCATGCAATTTCTATATATCAATTTCCAATGTGATAAACAAACAAACATAAAAGCCTTTGAGTAAAAGTATAACCTGAAAAATAAAAATGGGCCAGAGGTTTTACCCTCCAACTCACCAAGGGCAATGAGCAATACCCAGTAAGGTCTCTTCATCTCAGTTTGCACCTCTGGACAAGTCACAGAATAACCACTATCTGGCTTCCTACTCATTTAAGCTTTTAACCCCACTGTGCAAACCCAGGGAAGAAGCAGCAATGACGTAAGGAGGTAAATTAAAGACTGGGTGCAGGAACAATTCTGGCCTCTGTCCCCCCTCCTTTTTTTCGCCTCCCAAATTAAGAAAACTAATACCCGAATTTGTAATGGGGATGAAGGGGTAACGAGGGGTTAAACCAGGACATGACTTTTAGCTGTGTCAGAAAAGGGGCATATCTTGCTGCTTCCCCTTCACCAGACCTTTTAGGACCTGCAGAGGGGCCCGTGGGAATTCAGTTTGTTCGCATGGGGAGTGACCAGCCACGGTGTGAATTTTCTGTTGTTACTTTATTTAGCACTGCAAAGGAGTTGCCGATTCTATTTGAGGCTCCATCAATGCTGTTAATGTTGCCACTTTGGGTAGGCTGAACTTACCTCAACCGATAGTCCTCAGAGCCTGATAAATTTAAGTGCTGATGCTAGTGTTTGAGAAGTAAAGTTACACCAACAGTGCCAAGCCAAAATAAGATCCAGATAAGTGGAGCTGTTAAAAACATGGGCTATTACTGCTGGCAATATTCTGTTTCCTCTTTCAGCATTGCCTTTATTTAAACTACAGCACCATTTACGGGAAATAGCAGATGGAGATTTTTTTATAATTTACTTTTTTGCATTATTCATTCTTTATGATCAGCGTTTTACAAACTGTGAAAATGGTAGCAAAGGCCTATTTCATTCCTTAGTTTTAATTTTCTCACACTAGACATCTCAGCACCTGTGTGTGAAGCACTGGTCACATCCCACAGCTAGGGAAGGGAGCACCAGACAATCCTGGAGGGCTCTCCAGGCTGCTGCCTGCTTTCTCATAGCAAGTGTGCTACCCATACGCTGGGACACTGTTGGTGGTGTGAACTAGGGGAATGCATTCAACCGTGGTACATGACTCACTGCTGAACCATCACATCAGCTGGTATTAGTTCTGCTACCTAACCCATATAAATCCTATTTAATATATGCCTGTTCAAGTATATGAAGGAAGATGGGCATAGCGAAGATAAAATGAAGAAGAAAAAGAAGGATTATGCAGGCATTAGTGCTATAAGCCCTTGCTGTGACATACACCGGGCATTGCTCGGTGCTGTAGGTGAACCCTTTTTCTAGCCATGATATGCCAGGAAGCTTTCCTAACTTTGTTCTGCAACCCCCCGCTGCATGTTCTTGGCAGCATCTTGCTTTTATTGTGGTTAAATATCACTTTACACAAAGTGCCCAGGGACACAAAAGAGCATTAGTCACTACCAGAAGACAAGTATTGAATACCATGCATGAAAAATAGTGAACCAGTACCCAAAGAGAGCCCCCCAGGAGAGGGAAGTGTTTCTCTGTTCCTCCGGTGCAGGTGCAGGCACAGCAGTGCCATCTTCCTGCTCCTTCTCCTTCCACGCAGCTCCCCAAAAGCCAGACAGTTCCTTGCTCTCTAGGAGCAGAAAAGCTCTTTCCTCCCCTCAAAAGAAAGCTGAAGCTTGCTGATGGAGGAATATCCAACTCGGTCAGCAACTGATCATTTGAAAGCAGCCTTTTTTGCCCTGGAAGTTAATTTAAAATAAGCTGCATTTTTGATTCTGTAAGAAAGCTTGGTCTGTTAGTCCTCAAAGGTTACAAACAACAAGAGAGAAGGGAAGGTTCCTGTTGTGCTATGGCAACTGTCAAAAACTCATGTATACATTAGCAAGATCAAGTGTTTGCCCAGCCTGGGAAAGAGCAGGTAAACACCACGCTAATCCTTCTGGACCTGAGACACACGGGCTGCCAGGACGTACTGCTTTCGTCAAGCGATGCAAGAAGTCAGTCAGGATTCGTTTCTTTCCTTGCAGTTTGTTTATTCAAGGTACCTACGCTCTCATGGTTCATGCTTTGCAAGGCTGCCCACTTGTTCCTTGTCGTGCAGCCGTGCTGATTGAAGTACAAGGGAGCATAGCATGAAGGGAGAGGGAAGCTTCAAAAGGTCAGCTTTGCATGAGAAAACCACATAGCAAGCTGATAGCAAGGTCCCAGGGGCCTGTAAGTCAGGGGCTGCAAGCTCTGCTCTTCCTTAACCATGAGACCTATCTGGCTTCAGCAGTATGTTCCCAACTAGCTAAACCGGGTGTTGAGGATGCATTTATAGCACACAATAAAAGGCCTTTGACCCTATGTGGAAAGTACATAGCCATCTAGGACCACTGCTTATGGGGCAGGGGTACCATAAGTGATTGGGTGCCAGAATCAGGGTTTTCCCATGGGCACCTTCATCCCTTTGGGATCCGGACTCCAAAGACTGAGAGTTGGTATGATCCAATACAAGCTCAAAATGATACCGGTTAGCTTGACTTAGATTCTACTTTTATATCCTCCTAATAATACTGAAAAAAGATTTTGTGTATCTCTACCAAAACCTGAGACAGTACCACAGACTGTGCCGAACACAGGCACAATTGCCGTTAGCCTCAGAAGCATAATTATTATCAGGCCATGTGAATTGAAGGAAAAAAACTGATTCTGAAATGTGATTAAGCATTAAGGCAGACTTCACCAGTGGTGCCTTTACTTTGAATCAAGCCAGGCTGGTACTATGGAAGAAGAAGAAAGTTCTGAAGAGCTGAAGTTGGAATGAGGGGGCCTGGTGACACTGGAGAGCTGCTTCACCATTTATCCAGACCCATCAGCATCTGAGGAGCAGTGATTTGGCTAAGGTACCTTGGAATACATTAAGAGAGTCTTGCCTCTGTGTAAATTGTTTAGGTTTTCTTTTAACTGTCTTTCCAAACCTGTTTTCCTAAACTCTTACTCAAAACTTTATAATAAAAAAATACAGATGCATTTAGCAGAGTTTAGTGGATGTTAGTGGTGGGTAGGGCCTGCTGAGCCTTGTGGAGGAAATGCCGCTTCCACAAAGTGAAGATGTTGACATGAAACAGGTGTGCAGGGGGAGACCTGCCCCCCTCCGCCCGTCCTGCTGAGCAGGACCTCCGCACAGCCAGGGATGGAAGACAGCCAGTGCCGGGAGCCGTTGCAAGAGCTTAGTGGCCAGGACACCTCGATTAGGTACAGACGAAACCCAGGCTGCATTCCTGTGTCCTGCAATGTTTACAAATGTTTCCTGAGACAACTGAGAAAAAAAATAATTTGGGTTTGTTAATCTGAAGGAGGTGACACAGACACTGCTTCATCCACAAAACCCAGGTGAAGATGCAAAATCACACATGCATGGAGCTGAGGGGAGTTGGGCAACTCTGCACCTTCTGTATTGAAAACGTGTCCTCAGCTGAGGTACAACCCAGAGAGGGTAGCGAGGAATACTCTTCTTTTTCTGAAACTAAGGGATTTTTGGGGTGGAAGTGTAGGAATGCATCTCAATCCATGAAATTTCTTAAACTGCATCACAGACATTGTCAAAGTCCAAAATTTACTTTTCATCCCTTGAATCCCATGTCTTGTTGCTTGTGTAGAAAAAATTACGAGTTTACTGTCTTAAGGGGAGAAGGTCATGAAAAATTCAGAGGGCTCACAAGCCTGTGGTAAGGCAGAGTTGAAAAACTGGCTGCTAATGAACTGCCACCTCCAAGAGAAGGGAGTGAGTGTTCATGCTGCAGCCAGTAAGTGCAGTGAGTCTTGCTCTCTGGTGCTACAGCCACCTCACATGGTAAGAGAATGTAGATGACTCCAAAAAAAATTAAGGTTTCAAAATTGTTTTGGTTCTGATTTTTCTTAAAAATGTGCAGGTCACAACTACAACTGGCAATTTTTTAACTTCTGAGGGCAAGAGCCATCCTTTTTCTACATTTCTCTACCACATCACAAGTAAAAGGGACCTTAGGCTACATTCACCTCACCTTCTACTTCTACTCACCTTGTACTTCTACTACAACTTGAATCCAGTGAAATTGGTGGAGATTTTCTGGAATAAAATGGCCAGAACTCATAATCAGGCTGAACACCCTGCAAAAACAGTGACATGTTCCTGGTATGACAAGTAATCCAGTTTATATTTCACTGTTTACTTTGTAAGCAGGGAGAGCTTTGCTCTTATCAGATTTTTCCCTGCAGTTTTTAACAGCAAGATGAATATATGGCACTTTGTGAATGCGACAGCTGAGTTCAGTTTCATTGCTCGTTAAAATTTTCTCTGCTTTCTCTCTGTTTAAGGAAAATCAAAGAATGCAATAATTACTTACCAGGGATTTGCTTTTTTACACTACAAATGCAAATGCATGGGATGGCAGCTGAGACTCACTGACATTGGTGCCTTCTTTTAAGGCTTCACAAAACCGTCCTGTAAACATTAATGGCATTTGAGTCATCTTGCCTGCCTCCTCACAGTCATGCAGAAACTATTGAACATTGAGGCAATGAGGGAGGTAGAGGAACCCTTTGGTTTATGATGCTGTCCACAGCGTTACAATCTTCATGAAAGTTCAGTCTAACTTAGAAGATTTATAGAGTTTGGAGACCTTTTTTATCCATGTTTCCTACCTATATAAAATAAATAAAAAACAGACAAGAAAGCTTCCTAATAGGGCAGTCTAGATCTGAAGAGCAAATTAAGGTCAATTCCTGCAAAGAATTCAAGCGTGAGCTACATTTCTCTTTCGAGTAGTTTTACTTATGTTAATAGCCACTGTTCCTCAGTTTATGAATTATTCATGTGCACGAGTCTCCGCAAGCCTTGAGCCTGCAGGTTACAAACTTGTATTAAGCAGTGAGCGGCTTAAAAATATATTGGTAAAGAAGTACAGAACAACTTTTAATTGGCGCTAAAAAGAATAGCAATAGCAACAGTTAATTATTGTGAATAAAGATGGTTAAACAAACACCATCTACATGAGGAGAATGTAGTAAATATCTTCAATACATCTTCAACATGCTGTATTGCATATTATGCTTTCATTTTATGCAGGAACATTTTAAGCAGCATATAGCCGCATTCATCCAAAGGAAAACACACACACATTAAGCAGTACATGTCTGGCAGAGTTTTTGGCAGAAGAATGACAACTCCAATTTAAAATCTTGTTTATTTTATCTTTATATCCACCAGTGTGTTCTCAACTCTTCTGAGCAAGGTGAGCAACAATTTGGGGGAGACTGTTTGTTCTGGTGATGTTTTTTACAGTGGTGGCAATTCCTGGTGGCTCCCACCGCCTTGGTGACTAATGGCGAGGAGCGTCAGCCTTCAGGAACCCGGTCCCCACTCTCCGCAACCAATGTCTGTTAGCATTGCTCAGGATACTGTACAACTTGACAAAACAGCATCTTCAGCATGCACAAGGAGTCTCACCTGTGAACAGGATCCTAGGAGGTCCTGTCTGTATTGGTCCAAAGTTCCCATTAAACCAGCAGAGGCAGCTTGCGAGACCTGATGGCTTCTGCTGGTTCTTGTAGCAGTCAGTCCACAGTCGCTCCCCTCCACTTGTAGGGTTTCCACCCATCATTCTTCCCTCTGCTGAATGCAGCAGGGATCAAGGAAGCAGGGACCAAGCAGGAGAGCACAGCATGGAGGCAGAGGTCAGGCAAGGAAGGGCAAAAAATAATGGCAGCGTGAAGAAGAGCAAGGAGGGTACATGTCAGGGAAGAAGAAGAACCAGAAGCAATGGTGGAGGTGGGGAGGGAAGGTCCCAGCACTCATGGGAAGGCTGTGGGGCTCCAGCTGTCTGTGCATGGACACACTGGAAGGAGGCTGAAACAGCACCTCCTCCATACCGGGTCTAAAGTTTCTGCAAGAGCTATGGGTTTCAGTCACAAATTGGAGACGTCCTGGATCAAGTCATTTTTCTTCCACCTTGGCGCTCATTTGTTGGGTTTGTTTTAAATAACTGACATGTGGCAGACTCATCACATGTGAAACCTCTCCAGGAAAAGCTGAATGTGTGTATTTTTTTTTTATCTATATACCATATCTGTTATAAACTGTGTGCCAAAAATAATTTTAATACTGAGTAACAGGACATGTGTTTTGGAATTGGAGTGAGTGGAAGAGGTCAACTGCACTTAGCAGTGGCAGGTTGCAGTGGATATAATCCAGTCCTTTGCACTCAAGAGTTCATGCTTTTGAAAGGCAGCCATACTCAGAACACCACTGTGAAATTTCCAAAAAAAAGAAAAAAAAAACCTCAGCCCAAAGACAGGTTGTTCCTGTTTGCTTACTGAACTTGGGAGTGTGAATGCATGTTCAAATGGCATTGCATGAGTAAATGAAACTCCTGGGGTGAGAAGGCTGTGGCTTGGCAGAGGAGGAAGCAAGCTGGAAATCGTTGCTCTGAAATGTGAGGCAGCGACAAGGTGCAGGCGAGTGTCCTGGGGCACAGGGTGAGGATGCATTCAGGAGGCTGCCAGCAGCTTGGTAGTTTCGCTGCAGCTCACCCCACACATCATGTTTGTGCCCGGCACAGCGAAAGGCAGCAGCTCTTCCCCCTCGCTCCCAGCGCCGTGACTCTCCTGTGGCCACCAGGCTGCAGCGGGGACCACACCATGCATCGGGGAGTGCCATGGGGCATGGGCGAGCCTGGTCCCACTGGTGGGGCAGGACAGGCAGCCCAAGCACAGGGTGCCATGACACCCGGACACTATGGAGGCAGTGGCGGTAATGGGGGAGGTGGCTCTGGCACCTGCTTAGCTAATAAAAAAACTCCTCACTTAAAATGCAGTCAGTCCTGCTGTGTAAGTGCAGCAGGAGGTTTAATCCATACCCTCATCTCAATAAACTTGTTTTAACCCTGGGTCCTTGCCCTTCATCAGGGGTTGGGGAACACTGCACCCACCAGCTGCAAACACCACTGCCCGGCGGCCCCAACCAAAGGACCTCTTGCGCCATATTTTCTGCTGAAGCCATTAGTTTTATCCCTTGTATCTGTCCTCTTTGTCTCAGTAAACCCAGTAACTATCTCCCATTCTGTGCAACTTATGCCGCAAGTTGAAATTTGTCTCCTGCCAGCTGGTGGTGTTTCAGTTGTTCATCTGGCAATGTCTAAAAGCTCCCTCTGCCCCTCTGACCTGCTCCATTAAACAGTTGTCCCTGTGCACTGGTTTTGGCTGGGATAGAGTTAATTTTCTTCATAGTCGCTGGTATAGGGCTATGTTTTGGATTTGTGCTGAAAAAGTGTTGATAACACAGGGATGGTTTAGTTACTGCTGAGCAGTGCTTACACAGCGTCAAGGCCTTTTCTGCTTCTCACCCCACCCCACCAGCGAGTAGGCTGGGGGTGCACAAGGAGTTGGGAGGGGACACGGCTGGGACAGCTGACCCCAACTGACCAAAGGGATATCCTACACCATAGGACGTCATGGTCAGCATATAAAGCTGGGGTAAGAAGAAGGAAGGGGGACATCTGGGGTGATGTCATTTTGTCTTCCCAAGTAACCGTTATGTGTGATGGAGCCCTGCTTTCCTGGAGATGGCTGAACACCTGCCTGCCCATGGGAAGTAGTGAATGAATTCCTTGTTTTGCTTTGCTTGTGCGGCTTTTGCTTTACCTATTAAACTGTCTTTATCTCAACTCACGAGCTTTTTCTCTTTTGCTCTTCCAATTCTCTCCCCCATCCCACCATGGGGGAGTGAGTGAACGGCTGTGTGGGGCTTAGTTGCTGGCTGGGGTTAAACTACACACCCTGGACAGTAAGGACAAGCTTTAATGACATTTGGATGCTTTCTGCTGTAAATAGCAGATAAGACATCGGTATATCTGACAAGCGATCAGGAAGGGTAGGACCTTTTCCCCAGCACATACTGAGGGATCTGTATGTGCTGGATCTCATTAGCAACATGAAGTAATGAACTGAGCTGTCATACCTGTTTACCATCAGGTTTAAAAGGTCAGGCTGGGGATGATGTCTGTGAAGGGGTTCAGAGCACTGAGGAGATTGTCACCAAACTGTAAGCATTGTTTTCCAGTATCCGTTGTTTAATTTGCAGAGCAGGTATCAATGTATTCTTCACCTTCGCTGGGTGCTTTGCTGACCTCTCTCCTCCTCCCTCTGCATGTTACACAGATGCACAGGGAGGATGGGGTGTGTGAGTGCATGGGTCATTGGGGTGCTATCTGGGAGACTGGCTCCACCACAGGTATTCTTCTGATCTCGAGTAAATCACATAGATTCCTTCCTCCAACCCTTCCCCATTTAAATAGTGGCATACATCTGCCCGGCAGATTACAGCAGTGCACCAAGATACCTGAACTGCCTTCCAGCCCTTATGAGATATAGGGTGTATTAGTCCAAGCGAAGTATGACATTAATACGGCTTAGGGCTTCTTGGCTAGTTCTTTGATATCTTTACATGACACAGCACTGAGCCATATAAATGTACCCTGTTACCAGTGGTTTTAACATTTCTCACTTTTGGACCCCTGAAACATTTCAGGAAAGGCACAGAAAACTTCACAAATGTCCCAGATGCAGTTTTTGTGTATGTGAGCATCCTTCCCTTAGCCACCCCCTACAGTTCACATACAGGTCAAAACCTCCTTCAGTAAGTACATTGTAACAGGGAATGTCTTTCTTTTTTTGCATTGAGCAAACCACACGCAGTGTTGTGACTGTAAACGGCTTAGCCCCGGCAGTGAGAGCAAGGAAAACACAGCGGCAGGGGCTCTAGGTAATGTTAGTCATTTCAGGACCCCATGGCGAGCCTCCATAGCCGGCCCGGCCGCCTCCTTGCTGTTGTGTGCCCACACTGAGCAGAGGAAGGCTAGCTCAGGGCCGTACACACATAGTGCTGCCACACAAGTATAGACATAGGCATAATGTGCTTGTGTACTTCTCCGCACAGCTGGCCTGGAGCTTGCTGAGGCACTAAGTTGTATAATTTTGTGGATCTTGGATTATATTATCCATCTTTCTCTTTCATTTTTGGAAACACCTATTTTCACTCAAATGCAGTTTGAAGACTGATTTTTTTCTTTTTATCTTCTGCATGATCTTTGTGTTGATGGGTCTGTTGCTTCTAACTTCAGTGACATTCGAAGTTGTGCAAGTGCTTTGCAAACATGCAAGAAGGTGAGTCTTTGCTTGAAAGAGATTGTAATCTTGGAAGGCAACAGCAAACACTGAGCATGTGGATAACTGCTGAGAGCAGGTCTGAGAAAAGCTGGTCAAAAAACGACATTGTCATTAGGAGCTAAGTGTTAAAATTCCAAACATTTCAAAACTAATTATGTTCTCTGATTTCTCTTAAATTGTCATTAATCGTGGTTATTATTCTTTGTGCTTTCTTGTGAAGATGTTGTCATAGTGTTTCTTAATGTCTTTTCCATTGATTTATCAGGGACGGAGATTTTAGCACATAAACATTTTAGTAGCTGTTTTGGTAATGGAATGTCAAAATATTGGAAGAAAAACAATTAGGCAGCTCAACACTTCCACAAAAAAAGAAAAATCTTATTACTGTGTTGCAAAGAGTTTTGTTTGATGAAAAAGCCATTCTTGCCAAAATCATTTATTGAGAAAAAGCCAGCTGGCTTTTGCAACTCATTCGTCTCAGAGAGATGGTGCCCTTCAACCTGCGCAATGCAGAGCCTGGCCCTGGGTTTGAGGGATGGTTTCCATGCCGTGAATGGGTTGCTGCCAGGCAGCTGCTTGAGCACTGCTCAGTGTCAGCGAGGCAGGTCCACCCTGACCCAAGGCAGAGACCTTTCCTGCCTCTTTTTCTCTGCTTTGTAGTCTGTGACACAGAGCTCAGTTTATCCATGTGCATTATTTTATTTCCATCAGGGCATTTACACAGCAACAATACATTTCTTAATTGGAATTTAAGGCTCTGCCCATACTGCAAATTAAAACAAGTTTGGAAACCGGTCCTTGGCCCAGAGGTTGCGAGGCAGCTCAAGCACTTTACACAGCGCTTGACCTGCATCTCCTCAGCACCTTGTCTTGTGCCCCTGTCCCATCATTATTCTTCTGTGGGAGGATTTTTTTTGAGCTAAAAATGCCTGAAAAATGTGAGGATTTTGTCAACTAGCTTTTTTTTTTCCTGTGGCAGGAGGGTGGCAGTTAGTTTTGCCAAACCTGTGGTGTGGTGTGCCGGCATGTGGAGGTGTTTGTGGGTGCAAAGCCCAGGCACAGGTTGGAGGATGGAGCAGAGGGGGCCAGCCTGATGCAATCACACCCATGCTGTCTGCTGGGAGCAGGCCTCTCCCAAACCTTGCTCAAGCAGGATTTGGGAAAGTTTTAGCTGGCGTACACCAAAATCCTGCCTGGAAGCATGTTAACAGTTAAACAGCCTAGATAATTAGTGGGCCGGTGCTCAAACCTGCCTCCTGGCCCTGTTTGAGCTGGTGGTATGGATACTGTGATGCCTGTGTTCAGGAATAGGATGGGACTGCCTGTGACACCAGGTGTTGGCAGGAGTAAGGAAACTGCAACACATCTTTCAATAATTATTTATTGGGTTCTATTGTAATTGCATTTTGGTTTGATGCTTCATTGCTATCCGTTGGATCTGATGTTTGCCTTCGAAAACTACCAATTTTCTTCATTCTGAGCCTCCCTGAATGCTCCATTTCTCACAAGCACCGTGAGCCTGCAGGCAGCCTCTCCTCTTTGCTCACTCTCTTATCTTTAAGAAAATTACCAGTTGGCCAATGATTTTATTTTTTTATTCCCCTCTAGGTGTTCCTTTCTGCTACTCTTCAGACACTAGGAAAGTGCTGCAGGGTAAACCTGGTACCCTAACTTTGTATCACATTGGAAAATAAATGGGGAATGTGAATAGCGAGTTCCTTCCTGATAGCGAGAAAGTGGACCAGACTCTAACAAGCCTGTGGCAATAGCCTTTTGTTCCTTTTACCTGGCCCACTGCAAGCAGGGTGCTCTTTCTATGGGGCATTTTCCTTGGCCACGCCAGCCCCATACGAACAGACCTGCTGGCTCGGTCCATCGCTGCTGTACATTGCTGTAGCACTGATGGATTTGTATTAGCTGATGCTCTGACCTGTTGCCCGAGGCAGAGTATAACCAGGCAGCGTTTCTCATGCACCATTTAGATGATTTAAACATTTAGGAGTTTACATTAGCCTTCTCCTTTTGATGAATTCCTCATCTGCATTCAGAAAAAGAGCCTCATTACCTTAGGACAGAACCATTATTTACCTACCATTTATTTCTCAATTTTTTGCTCTCACCCAAGAGCACACTAATGCTTCCTGCAGCATGAACAGCCCTGAGCGCTGCTCTGGTGAGCTGACAAACAAATCTCAGTGACTGTGCTGCACAAGGGATGGGGGCTTTGGAGGGTGAATGGGGGTAATCTTAGGAGGGTAATGTGGTATTTGGTGGCACTTAGCCATAATGCAACGGAGCAAAGGAGGCTTTTTAAAAAAAAGATCCAATAAATGAGACGTTATTAGAAGACCCTTAACCAACGCACTTCTTGCTGTCATTGTTGTGAATCCTAAAATGAGTATAATCCTTACAAGGTTTTAAATTTCTATTTAGAAGCACCTGCCCCCTCTCACGGCACTGAAAGGTAATTTTCCCTTGAAGACAAACACCGCATTTCCCTGGACCAGTGACAGTCTAACGCTGTATCTACATCTAGTGGTTTTCCCACAACATTGCCACTGGCTCCGGCGTGGCTGCCAGGGAAGGCGCAGCTCTGCCCAGGAAAGCGGCTGGCCCGGCTGTGCCTGCCTGGCCGCGCCCTGGCCCGCGCAGCCCTTCCCGGGCACATCGGTCATCAGCCAGGTCTGAGAAATCTGCAGCTGCCCTCGTACACAGGCTCTAACCCCACGAGGGGTGGACGTCTCTGTGCAGAATAATACCGCAGGCGTTCTTACGCGTCTGTGCTGTTATGCTGGTGTCTTACATCTGGTATTCTTACATATATCAGTATCGATAGAGTCATTAATTCGGTATCACCTCTGTAGTGCAGTTAATATTCTCACTGCTTTTATATGTGTACAGCAAATATAGCTGAAAGGGAGAGAAGACAGGAGGAGACAGAGGCAGTGCAGCTCGGCTTAATTCTTAATTTTTATTTTCCAGACAACTTTATCACTAAACACAATTAGACGATCTGGGTCCCATCCCCCATCTCTACCCTGCCTCCAGATACATCACTCCAGACATTTCTTGTTCCCCCTTCCCATCTCTCTTTTCCACCCTACCCTGGTGTAGCCTGACTACTTATTCCATGGCTCTTTCGGGCTGGTATCACCTATTTCTGTGCACTTGCATCACACTGGACACCTGTAGGGCCTCAAACATGGGTGCAGTTTGGATAATTGTTCCTCAAAGTGAATGCACTACACAGCCGTAGGTGCCACTCTGGCTGTATCACACGCCTATGGGAGGGGGCACGAACCCCTTGTCCCAGCCAAGGCTGTCTCTGCCACCACATTGCAGTGATTTTCCTCTCCTGTAGCCCCTTCCTCGCTGCCTGTGCTCCGTACTTGAGCCTCCTGCTTTCCATGTCAGCCAGATGCACGCTGCTGGCTTCACTCCATCTCTCTCCGTGGCTCAGGAGAGGACCCACATCCTTGCATCCTTGCCCCCCCGCCGCTGCCGGGGAGGTGTGGTGCTGCAGCCCCGGAGCAGCTCATCTCCCAGTCACCAGCACTGCAAAGCTGGAGCAGGGGATGAGCTGCAGGTCCCACAGCACTGTGAGTGCCCTGTCCGAGATGTCCATCAGCCTGCCCTGTCTGCCTGCCAGACTTGCAGTAGATGTCTTTGCCTGTTTGGATGGTGGTACGAGCTCTGCAGCGTGTTAAAAAATCCCTCTTTCTCGAGAGCTTCTTCAGCACATATTCAGCGATGGGGGACAGGCTTCACTAAACACGAAGCTGAAGGAATGCCAGACAGGCAGCAAGATGCAAACGCCTGGCTGGGTAATTTTTATATCATTGTCAAATCCACACATTTGAACAGGAGGAGCCGAACCCTCGAAATCATGAAGCTGACACAACCCTGGGATTTATTTTTAAAGCCATTTGTGCCTTTCTCTTTAGTTCTGCGCACGTTCAGAAGAGGTTTTCAAGGTTTTTACTGCAGCCACCGGCCAGGACTTGGCTGTTTAATTCAGTTTGTACTTAAACTGTACATGCCTAAAGAGGCAATTCTCCTCTACAGACAAAACCCAAATTCTCTATATAAGCAATCGAGAAAGAGGCTGGGGCTTCTGAAAGCCTCTGGAGTTGGTCCCATAAAAGGTATTATTATCCCTGTCCACAAATCTTGCATTTCTTCAGGCTAGGCACCAAAGAAAGGCACACAAAATCTCCCCATGGAGGCCTAAGTAGCTCCTTCTCTGCACTGACTATATAGAAAATCCAGGTGCTGCCTTTGGAGGAAGGTTTTTTTCCATATTCATCTGCTGCAACTCTGCTAGTAAGGAAATACCCGAAGATTCAGCATAAACCTGCAGAGTAAAAGTACCTATTAGATTCAGCAGCTGCAGACAATAGCAAAAAAGTCTATTATTAAAGATGGCTGGAAAATGTAAGTTGCATTCATATTTTTTTCAGAATTTAAGATGTGTTCTGGAATAAAAATTCAACCATTTGTCAATATTTTGTCAGTCAATATTTTGGTAATGTCATAATTATGTAACATGAAGTATAGTGTAAGAGACACCTAAATATGACATAAAATTAAAAAATAAATCTAAATTATGAAGTTAAAAAAATAAAAATACAGTATTTGAAAAGAAAGAAGGGTTTGTTAAGTCTTCTTTCCCTGGAAAAATTTCTCCAAGTTAACTGGGACCCACAAAACTTTCTCCTTGGACACAAGGTCATTTTACAATGGAAAATTGTTTTATTAAAGAAGACCAAGTGTAATTGGTACCAATAAATATAAAATCCTACAGCCATTACGAGGCACAAACAGAAGAGAGTCATGAAATACAAAATAGCTTCAATAAAAAGGAGCATTGAAGCAACTGCATTTATCTCCACCAAGGTCTTCCTTTCCCCTCACAATTCCTGCAGGGTAGATGTGGCATGGAAGTTTTCAGACAACAGGGAAAATTATTAAGGTGGTCCTTAACCAAATCCAATGAGAACTATGATCTAGTTCGTTCAGTACAGACAAAATAATGAATTTATCATCAACAGATTGTAGCCTTAAGAATGACACAAGTTTTCCAAAAGAGGAACCCTTTCTAGTTCATCCTCTAAGAGATAAGAAGACCCCTCAACAACCAATGAAACAAGTAAGCAACTATGCAAAATAAATGTGAGTCAGGGCCAAATACTGATCATGGCGGGGGGAAAGATCAGGCGTTGTTTTTCATGGGCTCCTTCTCCTTTCCCTACCCACCCCTGCTTCAAATGCACGTGTTTGGCTGTAAATTTATACTCCTTTATGCATATATCATGTTTGCCTGGAGATGAAAGAGTTTTGAGGAGGTTCTTTAACAATCAGTGTTACTAATGACATGGTTGTAAATATCACTGTCATAGTATTTACTGAGTAAATAAGTACTGTGTGACCTAGAGGAATATTTTCCCAGTGAGCAAACTGATTTGAAAAAAATTGACTAATCTTTTTTTCCATTATACCTCAAAGTCATGCGTGGGGTTGGGCACTCATCCAAAGATGAACTCAGACAGTCTGTATCTTACAGGATCAGTAATGTGCAGATTTTCTAGATGTATCACTTAGCCTGAAGTCCAACTAGTTGTGCAAAATGGATATATTTGTTGATTGAACTGGAAATAAAAGAAATTTATGTATTTTTCCTATGATTTCTCTCTTTTTAAAAAAAAATATTTTATTATGTTTATCTGTGCTTCTAAGTAACTCCCAGGTTTGCCTGGAAACAGGCCAGCTTCAGCCATTAATTTCCTCCTTTTTTATCAATATTATCAGTAACCTGCCTCAGTTTCCTCTGCTTTATAGTCACCGTCCACACCACCGCTGGTGTGACAACTTGCTCATTTAAAGCCAGAGTGCATGACGGGTATCCCTGCCCCGGGCTGCTGTCTAGGTGTAGCTCTGGCAGGACAGGCAGCAGGGGGAATTTGTATTGGCAGCCAGGTCCTGAGTGCAACAGCACTCAGAGTCAGAATTCTATGATTCCCCCTCCTCCCCTTAGCCCTGCCCCATTTCAGTGAACTTCAGCAAGAAGCTGTCCAGCAGCAGAAGTTATGCTTTTATTTTTTGGAAAGTATTTAGTGCATTTGGAGTGCCACCAGAAGCAGATAAATATTAGCTGTACCTCTGAGAAGAACCCATGGCTGCTAAGAGCCTGTTTTACCCATGGATCTTGCACAGGCATCACCATGACCCTGCTAGTGCCTTAATAATGATAGATATATCAGCTGAGGGCTGGATTCAATAAAATCTGTCTGAGTTATCCTGAAATCAATTTTTTAGATCTTTTGTGACCTTGCATGGGACCAAAATGATTTTTTTTATTGAATTGAAATATACCATGTTCTCTGAAAAGTAATTAAGATATTATGCAACATTAGTCATTATTCAAAAACTAGCACAGGACATTTATAATACAATGTAATGAAAAGATATAATAGAGTAAGTGATTTTGCTACTTTTTATTTTATCCTACATATGAATAAGTGACAGAAACAAGCAAACAAATTAATTTCATTTATTCAACAAAGCCTAATCTGTAGTTCTTCTGTATACCTGTGTTATCTGTGTTATTTATTTATTTATTTATTTATTTATTTATTTATTCTAGGGCTGTATGTTAGAGAAGTCTTCATGTTGAAGATCGACTGTATCCTGGCTAAGCTATATGTGTGCATGATGGCCTGTCATCACTTCAGAGAGAAACAGAACTACAATTTTAAAAGAGACTGTGGTACCAGTTTTAATGTAGAAAAATGTCTTATAAAGTATTCTGTTTTGACAGAAAGAGTTTAAAAAAGTGTATTCTACCACTTGTTTATTAAATATAAAAATAGTATTCACAATAAATAGTTATTTGTTCTTAAATTAGAGATATATTAATATCAAATTCTACTTATTTCAGTTTGCTGGAAAACTGTCTGTAAGACTGGATTGTGACATTGACATTGACAGAAGGTAAGAGCTCAAAGCATGATGGTATGAGAACCCCCAGAATGGGGGGTGAGAGGGGTGTTACTTCAAAAAGACAATTGATAAAGAAATGACATTTTGATTTAAAAAAAATCTGAAGTTCCATTTCATATGCAATGAACAACAGCTTTTCCTTTGTTTTGGGCTCTTTTCTGAATTATTTTTTGGCTTCCCTCTACTTCCCTCCCAGAAAGGCAGACTAGCTGCTCTCTGACCTCTCTGCAAAGAACCAGGGTGCCTGAAGGTGTTTAGCATTGGGGTTCTTCTCCACCTCACCCATTTCCCTCTGCTCCTGTCCTGCCCTAGTCAGGTTGAGCTCGATTCCCTAGTGCCACGTGTGTTCCCGATGCCATCAACTCGCAGGAGGTGTTACACGAAACGTGGCTGGAGAACACCGCTTCTAGAAGGAAATAATTTTGTCTCAGCTTAAAACCAAGGGGGAAGAAGGGCCTTGGTGAATTCCTGGGGGCCATCCCAGTTTTGGACCTGCAGCAGGGGGGCAATGTGATGCAATGTGATGTGGTATGGCATGCACCTGGCTAACAGGGAAGGATGACTCCACTGGAACTAGTCTAGTCTGTTTGGAGGCCAGTAACTAGTGGTGTAACCAGGGATCAACAGTGGATCCAGCCCTGTTTAACATCTTCATTAATGATCTGGACGACAGGGCAAAATGTACCCTCAGCAAGTTTGCAGATGATACAAAACTGTGAGGAGTGGCTGATAAGACAGAGGGTCATGTCGCCATCCAGAAGGACCTGGAGAAATGAGCTGACAGCAACCTCATAAAGTTCAACCAGAAGAAGTGCAAAGTCCTGTACCTGGGGAAGAAAAAACCCAGGCATCAGTATGTTCTGGGAGCCACACAGCTGGAAAGCAGCTTTTCAGAAAAGGACCTGGGGGTCCTGGTGGCCACCAAGTTGGACATGAGTCAGCAATGCAGCCTTGTGGCTAAGAAGGCTAATGGTATCTTGGGCTGCATTAGACAAAGCATTGACAGCAGGTTGAGGGAGGTAATCCTTCCCCTTTACTCAGTGTATTGTATCCAGTTCTGGGCTCTCCAGAACAAGAGAGACATGGGCATACTGGAGAGTCCAATGAAGGGCCACAAGGATGGTTAAGAGACCATTTCTCCTATGAGGAAAGGTTGAAAGAACTGGGACTGTTCAACCTAGAGAAGAGAAGGTTTAGGGGCATCTCATAAATTTCTGCAAATACCTTAAGGGAGGGTGCAAAGGTGATGGAGCCAGGCTCTTTTCAGTGGTGCCCAATGACAGGACCAGAGGCAGTGGGGACAAACTGAAACACAGGATGTTCTGAACAGCAAGAAACACTTTGTTACTGTGAGGGTGACTGAGCACTGCCACAGGTTGCCCAGGGAAGTTGTGGAGTCTCCATCCTTGGAGATATTCAAAAGCCATCTGGACATGGTCCTGGGCAAGCAGCTGTAGGTGGCAGGAGCGTTGGACCAGATGACCTTCAGAGGTCACTTCCAACCCCAACAATTCTGTGATTCTGTGAAACTTTAGGGTATTATTGAGTTGAACTGCACCTAACTGATCCATTAAGGCATGTGCTGTACAGCAGATGGTCTGCTTGCATGAGAGATGTGCGTACTTGTATCAGGCATACATCAGACCATGGTCTTAGGTACAGAGTAACAGAACACAAGTGAAGACTGGTTCCTCAGCCTGGGAGCCGTCAGCTCTGTGCAGGCTGTGCATCACTTGGCAGACAAAATCTCTGTTTCTAAATTCCTCCACTGAAACTTCATTCAATCAGCAAATCTCTGTTGCTTTATTTTGTCCTTCTCTTTACACAGTAAGTCAGAAGCTTTATTAATAAAGTCTGACCTGTTATTCATGTTTTGGTGGCAAGAGTCACATGTAGTCCTCTTAGCCACTTTGCTTGCGGCTGATCCCTGTCAAAACAAGAACCCACCCCCAAAAAAATCACTGTCTCCTGAGGTACAGATACCTCAAGACTTATTTTCCAGTTGCTTGCGACATCTGTAGTTATGATATATTTAACAACAGCTTTCTTCTAGAAAAAAATAAGAGGAAGTTTATTACCTATCAGCAACCTAGTTTCCGCTTTCTGTCTCCCTGCGTGCTAGGCTGACAGGGATTTCCTGTCCTGAATTCCTAAAGTGTGTTGGGGGCTGGTCTGTGATACACTGTTTATAAACCAAAATCTAGATTTTTTTTTTTTTTACCATAACAATTATGACTTCTTTTTAGCAAAAGAGAGACATTGCCAGAAGTTATTGTGCTGTCTGGTGACCACCTGATCCTAAAAACCTGCTTAAGGGCCAAGTTCACAATTCTTCATCGAACAGAAACGCGGTTGAGGTCAAAAAGAGTTTTTGTGGTTTAGTGGTACATGCTGTAGCCCTGGAGAAAAGCAGTAGATGTTTATATTAATTACACTAACAATGTGTGAAAGAAAATATTCTTTGTAAAAAAGAAATCAACTCACAAACACTAACAGTTAATCAGCACTATTATGGAGATAAAATTGTACGGTTAAAGCAGTTTTACAACAAAATAAATAGTACTAACCTCAGGCATTTATTTTTATTGCACAGCTACCTAACCCAGTAAATTTCCTAAAAATTATAAGGCAACAAAACTCTGGAAAGAGTATATTTGTATTTCAATGGACAAAAGCATCAAAATGACTTTACACTGCCAAATACTATAAAAGTTCAAATTATTCTTTCACTGTTCAGTTCCAAAAATCCCTTAGATTCACTGTTGCATTTAAGACTTTCTATGGACATCATGACTTGATTTAAACATTTCAGATTTAAACTATGCTCTGTCAAAAGAAAAGCTAAAAATAGCCATTGCATATGTTTTGTCTCACAAGGGTGAGCAACAAATAGAAGAACAAAAGGTTATTGAGTAAATATAGATTTTGGATTGGGAGAGTGGGTATAAAGGTTGCAGATTTTTCTAAGTGCTTTTATGACAGACTGACACAAACATTAAGACAGTTTGACCTATTGTGTATCCAAACCCCAACAAAAAGTGATTTATGGCCTATTTAAACTTGTGGTACTGAGGTGGAAGACATTCATCTCATTCTATGGATGCTTAGAAAAAATCAAAACTGGTTTGTGGATAGGACATTAAACTTGTTTTGTATAAAATTGAAGTTAAAAAAAATATACCTGTGTTTTCTCAGGCTACTCTCCCTAGCAAAATATTAACCAGTAGGAATGGTTATAGAAAGCGAAGGTTTTTCTTTTTCTACATAGCAAACGTGAACAGCTGCGTGGTTTGAAATGTTTCCTTAAATATGAATAATTGCTCTGGATCGAGGGGTCAAAGTATGAAATAATCATCAGCATAACACAGCCAAACTTTTGGAGGTGAATTATCCAAATCCCATTTAAACACATTTTCAGAAGAGCTGATATTCCTTTTGTAGCAACAGGGAGCAGGGTAAAGCCAAGGGGAAAGAAAGCAGATTTAAACAGAAAAATCATGAAACTGTGGTTACTAGAACTCAGCCCAGACTATAATTTACTATAATTTACTTTTCTTAGATGCTGAAGAAGTATCTTGTCATAACTAAGGGAAATAGCTGATGGCACTTCATGCGTTCCACAAATAACAATATCTAGCAATCACAATAGTAAAAAAATTTGAATTTTTATATTGAATTTTGATCTGCTTTTATCAAGGTTTCTAAAGTGATCAGGACTTCACTGATGTCAGAACTTCACCTGTGGTAACTTTTATCTTTATGTATCACTGTCATATGATTTGGGGTTTAACATAGGACACTGAAGTTACATGTTACCAGAGATATGAGCAAAAATACACAGGCTTTTCTGTCTATGGAAGTTGATGCACTTTCTAAAATCCAACCTTTAGGTCACAAATTTTATGGAATTCACTAATCTTTGCCATCTCACTAATCTGTGCCATCTGTATTTTGCAGTGTCCAGCTGACAGTATTCAAGTTTTCATTTATTTTATTTACTTTAATTAGTTTTGTGAGGATTTAAAAATAGCAAAACCCAATGTTTCTGTTTGGAATTAAATGTCAGCATCAGCTTTAGTTCACCAAACCTGTACTCTGGAAGTTTTCATTCTGCTTCTTCCTCAGTTTCTTTCATCTAGGTCAGCTAATGGATAATGCTCAAGCGTAGGTATTTGCTAGGAAAAAGGAGGGATTTTTTTTTTTATTTTGTTCTCTTTGGGGACATGAAAATTATATTTCACTCAGTTCAGAAAAGAAATCCTAAAGCACCTAATCTCTTTCTTGGTAAAAACAATCCTGCTGAATTACAACCTCTCATATAACTTCTGCGTTTCTTTAGCATCCATAGATTTACAGGTATTGTCCTCTGCCCAATTTCAACGTTCAGTAAGGCAGAGAAGGGATTTTGTTTTTAATCCAGCATAAATCCCTGGTTAGTTTTATGAGGCTGTCACAGACAGGACACAAGGGGCGAATATAACCACAGAATGTACCAGGACTCAGGGATGAGCAGAGCCTCAGGGTAGGCTCAGAGCTGTTGTGAAGACTTTGGGATTGCTTTTTCTGTTGTTGAATTTGCAAACTCTCAGTTTTTCTTTGACTCGTAGGCTCAAACATTTGATTTGTACCTGACTTAGAGTTAATAAACATTTGAAATCTGACTCCTGAAGGAAAAGAAAAATTAAACCTGAATGTTTCCTTCCCACCCTATGGGGATGAAAAGGATGGACCCTTATCAGGAAACCAGATCAGGGCTGTTTTGGCTGGATGATGATCAAAACTCCCTTTCAGACCTTACCTCTCTTCTCTTAGCCACAGTACCAGGGTTTTGCTCTTCCACAGAGAGGTCAGCGGGCGAAAGAGGGACCTGCCTTAGTGCCAGGATCTCCCGAAATGCAGGAACAACAGAGGGCAGAAGCCATGAGGGGGTAGTAGGGTTGTGAGGAGTACCATGATTTCAGAGGCGTTTAAACCGGAGGCAGTCTCTTATGGAAAAGCTGGAGGCAGAAGGGGTAGAGGAGACACTTTGGTGTTTGGCAAGTCTTTGGTGGCTGGCTGCATTGCTAGTTGGTGTGTTTGGGGTTTTTTAAAAACTGTTCCTGAAACATCAGATGTTGATCCCATTTGGTAGTGGGGTGTGGAGGAATGAGCCAGTGCCCTGTGGCAGTAGAGGGTACCGAATCCTAACACAGTCAGAGAGGTACTTGCACTGGTGCATGCAATGGGAATACTCTGTGCAGAGTGTTTGGATCAGCTGGCTCCAAAATTGTGATGTTGAGGAAATGTCCCATCTTCCTACAGGGACAGGGAAATGCATAAGGTTTTTTAGGTATTTTAGTCTCTGTTTTCATGCAGTTTAAGGCCAGAATAGACTATTGTATTATTCAGTGTGAGTATTTATTTATTATGTCCCATTGAATTGCATGCAAATATATATATATTGAGCTCTATGACCATTTAAGCAAGTGTATTTCCATTCTCATAGCCTCTGAGAAATAAGACATTAAGTAAGAGATAAATAAGAAAAAGGAAGGTAGTCTCCATGGATGTTTGCAGCCCCTGCACTGTCAGGGAGTTGATCATGATGTTCAGATGCTGAGAGGACCAGAGCAGCTCATGAATCCCTGAACCAAGCTGCAGAAGAAAAAAAAAATCTCCTAGGTCCCTCCAGTCCAATCTGTCAGAAATTCCTGCTGGAGCTTAGACACTGGTAATCAACTAGACGTTGGTATGTGAACCCAAGTTGCTGTTCCTACTCAGGAAGCTCAAGAGGACACATTATCTTAATGCAGGCTTCATGTCTTGTGAACATGGAAAGGACAAAGCTGAGCCTTCTTGGCTGTCACTCATCCATGGGGAGGGAGATGGCTTGTGGTCCTCTGCAAACTCCCCAGAGGCTTACCATCCCTCCAGCCAAAGAGTTGCAGTGTTTAATGACCTTCTCAGCCAGGAACACCAGGGATGAATTTGTTTAATTTCAGCTGCCAAAAAATAATTTTACTGTGTCTCTTCTTGTCAGATCAAAAACACCCTTTCCCCAGAATCAGATATTTTCTTCCTATGCCCTTGCCTATTAAGTCATATTTCAGCTTTTTTTCCTGATAAAGGTAGTACGTTTTCTTCCACATCAGTTTTTTCAGCCCCTGAATAATTTTGAAGGTTTCATTTGAACTCCCTCCATTATTTTCATACAGAAACCAAACCAGGAAGAAATATTCTAGGAATAGCTTTATTGTGTGTGAGGCAAGATTGCTTCTCTCCTTGATCAGTTATCTGAGATGACATCCAATCATTCTCTGAAACAATACTTTCTAAAACTGTCTTCCAAATTGTAGATATTCTTGATATTACCTTGCATATAACTGAATTGAAATGCATTTTGTGGATCTTGAAATATTTGACTCTCTACAGTTTTAACTCCTATATAACAGAAATTTATTCTTATTATTTACTACCTTGCCATTTTTTGTGTCATTTGCAAACACATCAGCAATGATTTTATATCATCTCATTCATATAAACAGCTTTAGATCAAGAACTGATACCCTCTGAGTAACTGTCTGGCTAATGGATACCTCTCCACCAACGATTTATTTTCCAAGATCTGTCATTGAGCATGCTTTTTGTTTATGTAATGTGTGTTCTGTTAATTCCACATATAATGCAAGCATTTTGGTTAAAGTACTATGCTTTAGTAATAAAATTGTAAAAATTAGTTGTCTTAAAATACTGTGCTGTAGTAGTAAAATTATACTGTAAAAAGTAGCTGTCTTCTCTTTAACAACCTGATGCACCAAAAAAGATGAGATTCTTTTACTGGATTTGCCTTCTGTAAAGCCATGCTGGCTGTCCTGAATTACATTTTCAATTTCATTATTTATTGATAGAATCTTAAGTAGCTACTTCTGTGGTTTGACCTGTAGTGGCAGTACTCCATTCTTTTGGAATATCTCCAGTTTTCCGAATTTTCTCAACTCAAACTTCAGTGCTTCAGAGATCCCCTTCAGTACTGAAGATACTGGGAGAAAAAAAGGGGTCTACTGATTTCCAGAACTTTTCAAAGCTCAACTGGACAAGGCCCTAGGCAAACTGATTTAACTTTGAAGGTAGCCCTGCCTTGAGCAGGGGATGGGATCAGATGACCTCCAGAGGTCCATTCCAATCTTAATTTTCCAATAAATCTATTTTCTATTTTATATCCCAAACGGATATAATTCCCCCCGAGGGAGGGGAAAAAAGGAAGTAATCATATACCTAAAGGCTGTGTCATATTGCATAAAGTTACTCAGATAATCTTAAATCTGGAATCTATTAATTTTTGAGTGAGTAACCTGACATCTTAAGAATTTAATATATTTTTTTGCACAAGGTAATTCTTGACTATTCTGAGACACTAATGAGAATTAATGTGCTGGTATGGAAGATTGAAGCGGGAAAGAAAAATCAGACAGCTCTGACATTAATAAGACCTTTTCATTGTTTCATTGGCTGCTGGAGCTGAAAAGGTTTCTAAGAATCTTTTGGTCAAAATTAGTAAGTAATTGAATGTCATGACACTTGACAGTCAGGGATGCAATGGACTTAACACCTCTCCTTTGTCAGAAAGGAAAAGTGGAATAAACTGAGGGCAGCTTGAATTAGGCTCTGTGTTGGAGGAACACATAGGTAGGAGAAACTTCAACCAAGTACAGCAGCAGAACACAGCACAGCTTATTGCAGAACTTCAGTGCTACAGGAATACAGTTTTCCTGGCATATTTAAGTAGAGTGCTGTGGTGATCTTGCCTGAGCTCCTTAGCTCCATTTCCCCTTGAGAATTAATTCAGAATTTCAATTTTATATTAAGTGCAATGAATCAGTTTCTCTGCAGCTATATCTGAGAGAAGTACTGCGCCTTTTATTTTTAGATGAATTAAAATCAATTTATTGTGATTAGTGCTTCTCATTTTCCAAACTTCCTGCTTTCTCAGCTAACGACAATTAGTATGCTAAGAATACCCAAGTGTTAGAGAGCAAAGTGCATAAAGCTTTGATGTAGAGTCAAATTCTGATTTCATTCATCTCACTCTACAGCCTTTTTTATTCTCATTTGAAGACTCTGACTCCAGTCATGCACCTGTTTGACTCAAGCTGGAGGATCTGACACAGCATTAGCCTCCACGCTACACATTGTCAACGAAAAAGCGGCTGAGTGGGATTTTGCATGCTCTGTAGGAACCTTCCACCCACCAGTGTCTCCTGCAGCAGAAAGCTCCCCTACCCTACTGAGGCCTTCCCCAAGAAATTATTTCAGGGGGAGCAATTTAATTTGGTGTGTATTGAAATTCCTGGTTTCCTTCTCTAAGCTAACCCATGTATGCATATTTAGCACAACTCTATTTAAAGAAACTGTTATTGACAGATGAATTATATCCTTCCTGTCCCCATTTACATGTGCTCCATGAAATGGTCTACCAGAGGGACTTCAAGTCACTGCTGATGGCACTGAATGAACCCCTTAGGCTCCTACAGCTAATGCTGCACTGGTGGACATGTGGATCCCAGCTCAATCAATGGGCTGTAAGATGGTACAAAGGTATGTAACCATGCAGTGAGTTGTCAAAATAGGGCTTTTGTGCTTAAAAACGTGTTGAGGGCAGAAGGCTAGTGTCTGAGTTTATCCTAATCACGGAGTCCCCTTGACCACTTTGTCTCGTTAGCCAGGGTATTGTCTGAGTCATTATGTTGTTTTCAAGACAAGATCAGCTTGCAAGACTGAACCTTTCCGTGTTTTATACACCCAGGAAGATGTCTGAATGCATATTCATTTTAATGTTAGGCATCATATTATTTTTTTAATCTAACCAAATTCATTTTTCCTTCTTTTACCTGAGTAGGTTTTTAACGGCTCTTAGGAAACGATGCCTGGATTTGCTGTCTGTGTTCTCACCAAACATTTGTGTTAACAGTGGACAGATTGTACTACGTAACAATAATGTTACCACTGTTACAAGCCATTTCTGTCTCCTTTTCCCTATCAGAGCAAAGATTTTGCCAAGTATTGTTCCTATTTTTCCAACCTCAGCTTGAAAAATGTGTTTCTTCTTTCTTACTGCCAAAATGAATTCTCAGCATGAATGCTGCAGCCTCCTCCTTATATTTCATGCCTACTCATCTGAGTACCATCAAAGCCTTCATTCTTTGCACCTCTAACACTGTCTCCTGCCTTGAAATGTTGCTCTGGCTTCCAGCCTCCCCAGAGCTCATTTCTTGTCATCTCAGGTCTTGCTGTACTGTGTTAAGCTTTCAGACGTGATTGCTATTCACAGCATAGTTTGGGTTGAGAGCCAAACCAGCACTTAGGCAGCTTTCAGATACCTAAATTGCAAGCTGTGAACCACAAATCTCTTTTCCTCTCCCATCCTTCCCCTCTACTCAAAAGCCCTTACTCCTGAAGACACCTAAGATGACCATGCAGCACCCAGAGACTCATTACTCTTCTGCAGTTCTGCAAGTGCCCTGAACTGTCCCATCTCAGCAGCTCCATGCCTATCTTTGGACAACCCCCCAGTGCAGATATTCTCTTATATAATTTATTTGGGAGGCCCCACACCGACAGAACTGGACCCCTAGGCAAATACTTGGATGAAGGGGAGAGGGGATGTGTCCTCTTCTTAGTATCATTAAGTGACTCCCAAACTTTTCTGCCACAACCTTACTTCCAGTTGCAGCTTATGACCCAGCTGCTTGCCTGAGAGAGGGGACAGCTAATGTTTTCCAACACCTGAGATGGCTCACATCAGCACCCACCACTTCCCGAGATGTGTCCTAACCACAGCCCTAGGTTAGGGAGTCTTCTGCTAGCTTTCTCCTCTGCCCTGTGCTATTTGTGCTCTTCACTGGGGAGTGATAAGTTTTCACCAGGAAGAGGAGAAAGCATCTTCAACCTTGTTTCCTACACCCTAATCAGATACTTAGGGAACTCTCCTTGGAGGTCAGAGAGGTGGGTTTGACACTGCTTATTTGACCTACACTCCTAGAGAAAAGGGGAGGGGAGAGACTGAATCTTTTATTCACTGGTCATGGTTTAAGCCATTAAACCAATATCTAAATATGGGGGCCTATACCTTTCAGACTGCTGAACAGTCCCCATACTCTACATCTGGGATGAAGGTAATCCATATTCCCTTCAGGGGTCAGGTATCACACCACCCAACTTGCTGTTACCTCCCTCCTTCCCTGAATCTATGCCTTCACCCCAATTTCAGCATTGACAAATTCTGCTTTGTGTCAACTGATGTGATTAAAGGAGTGGGAAGGATGAATGGCTTTTATTTCACATTAAACTGGCATTTCACAAAGGGATATGGCTGGATTCCATTTCCATTATCTCGTTTGGCCATTATCTGACATTTCAGATGGAACTGATTTATTGAAATTATATTACCTCAGCACTCAGTGGTTACTCACTGCCTTCAATGGGAAATTGTTCAGATAATCCATTGGGGCATCCTTTAAAAGGACTGTCTAGAGTACTCCTGCAAGTAAGGCAAGCAGCATTGGATCAGCATGGCTAATGGCACCAAATGGGAGGCAAAGTTTTGTTGAAAAGGGTTGAAAAAGTAACAATTTATTTGAGAGGATTATCAGAAACACACTGCAGTGTTCTTGAAACTAATCCTATTGATTCCCCCTTCTTTTGATCTTTACTATTTTCCCTATATCAGGCAAGTTGGAGGAATAAAAATGTGCTTCAGGTTCAGTTCATTCTTATTACTTCACTTATCTGTATTCTACACTCTCACATAGAGAAGTTAATCTTTTATTTATCTGAAGAATATTTTATATGTGTTAACCCATAACAGCCTTTTCTACCACTGCAATATGAAAGTTCTATCGGCAGTAGCATTATGAACATAACAGCCTCATTTTTAAAAATGTAGTTGCAAAAATATGATATAGGTTCAGACTCGATACTCAACTTCTCAATCAGAGGGCAATTGTTTTTTCTTAATAGTATTTTTATGAAGATATTTGAGAAGGGGCAAAATTAAACCAGGAGGAATTTCAGAAGTAGTGTTGCAAAAGAGGCTCTCCCATAGTAATGTGGAAGATAGCTACCAAGCAGAGACATCTATAAATACCTAAAACGGGAACCAGCAGAAACGGTTTAGAGCGTCTTCATGCCTACTCAGTGCAGTACGCTATTGAGCTAATTGAGAGCATCTAAATGTAACTTTGCACTTAAGAGATCCTTAAAATGACCTATTAGTCCTTCTCTATTGTCAAACTCTGTAATGAAAGTGAAATCCATACATCCTAAAAGCTGAACTTTGATGGTCACAACGTGCACAGGGACTGTCTAAGCTTTGAAAGTCTTGCTAAAACGCATGCTTTTGCATGAGCATTTCTCAACCTTTTCAGATTAAGGTTTAGAGTGTTTGTGGGGTTTTTGTTGTTTGTCTATTCATTTTTAAGAGACACCTAATCTTCTTATATCCATTATAGAAATTAAAAAATTCTATCAGTGATGTTAATCACAAGCCTATAAAATCTACATGTAGTCTGGATGAGATCTTTGTGAAAAATAGTGTGAAACCCACATCCAGATACTGTCTGTGGTTTATGAATAGTATTAGATTGATAACACAATTTGAAATCCTTTGTACAACCCCTCACTTGTCTTCTGGTGGCCACTTTGTGTCACATCACACCAGGTGAGAAATGTTGCCATAGGCTGACCAAAACTATTAGCTCTGGAAAAACTGGTCAATGGTATGCAGGAGCATCATAATGGTTCCTTTTTGGCCTTAAAATCTAAGAAAAGTACAGTCAAAGAGCATTTAGGGAGAGATTAGCAGGACACTCTGTATCGGTCTGCAGTGAGGAAAAGACGAGAAGACTAAACCTTTAATTTTGCAAAGTTCTAAATTGCTGAACTATGCCAATTACTGTTAATAACACTTCAGCTGAAAGTGGGTCCTAAAAAGATGTTTTCTTGTCCCAGAAGAAAAATCATGGTTTTATAAGAAATAATTATATTAAGGTTTGTGATTATAACGATTAAAACTGCATATTTATGAAGCAGAACAGTTGCCTTCTTATATGCTAGTAAAGTAGACCATACTAAAATAATGGTACATCTTGTTGTAAATGAAAAAGTGGCTGCTGGCTTCATCAGTTTCCCCAGCTTCTCATTGAATCTCCCTTGGAGATAACACCTAGGTGTCTCAAGTCATGCGCGCTGTAGCCGCTGCTACTACAACAGCACTGCAGAGTAAATATTCTCCAAGATAGTGTTTAGCTGCTAGGTGAGGCACTGGAAATAATTCAGACCTCACTAAGGCCCAGCTGTGCTGAAGCGGAGGCTGCCAGTGGGAGGACCAGTGGTGATGGCTACGCCTGGAGGGGCTGCTGGTGGCAAAGGGCTGTGGGGCTTTAATCTTCAGCACAAAGTGATCTTAACTTTATCTTCACTGCACTTACCTGCTGTGAAGGAGCCTCCATTTAAGTGGGAAGGAGAAGCTCTCTGGTGGGAGAGACTTTGGGGAGCAAAGAGAGGAGAAACCCTGCCAGGCAGGACATCTAGGGCAGGTGGAGGCATGGGTCTGGGAAGAAGAGGTGTAAGCAGGAGCCTGGAAACCCTGGCTTAAGGGGATTGGGGAGCTGGGTGCTTTTGGGCTAGGATCCTGGGATTTGGGATGAAGTTAGAAGTTTCTAGCACAGTAGGGGAGGGAGCAAGGGATGCTGCGTGATAATAGCATTTAAGCAGTCACCATGAGACAAGGTACCCCTAATGAGGAATACAAATGGTAAGCAAAGGTATAAACCACCAAAACATTTCTCTTCCTTGCCTCTAGCCCCCATCCTCTTTTTTTGGTGCCTGGCATATGGAAGTCCTGTTTTCAAAATCTTAAATGCCCTTGGCATAAGGGATGAACTGATCCTTACAATGCCCCTTACCTTTCAAAACTTTTTGATGATATTCCTCTCAATTGACTCTTAGACATAATAGGTTCTTACTGGCTTAGAGGGAAGATCAGGTTTTGGACTAACTAAGGATAAGAATAAATGTTTAGATCACAACCATGAGGACAAGCCTCTGAAGAGCAGTGTCAGATTTTGTGCTGTTCAACATATGCAGAATTAGCCTGGAATAAAGGCATTACTAGTGAGGTGAAGGTCTGCAGTGGATACAAAATTATTCAGGGGGTTCAAAATTAAAATTGAATGCAGAATGCTACTCAAGAAGTTCACAATATTAAATGGCAAAATGACAGATGAAATGGGGAATTCACATGTGGAGAAATATCAATAACTATATATGCATAGTGATGGATTCTAAATGAGTTGCTACTGCTCAGTAAATGAAGTTTTGAAGCTGTTGTGGCTAGTTCTCCTGAGACATCAGTCTAGTGCTTAGCTGTGATTGCAAAGGCACAATGCATATGAGGCACTATTAGAAAAGAACGAAAAGGAGAACATAATCTTGGCACTTCTCATCTTGAATTCTTTATGTATTTCTTGCCATGCCATCTCAGGAAGAATATGGCAGAACTAGGTTCATCTACCTGCTAGATGACCTTAGCCATTCATTTGTTCTGAACATAACAAATGTCTGAATACTTGGGAGGCTACTGCTTCCCCTTTGCAGAAAGAAATTAGCTCCTCCATCACTGTCTCTGTTGGAGGAGAGGAAGCCATCCCACCTTGTCTCTTAGCTGGAAGGCTAAGGCTTGTTCACATTAAGGCAAACTCACAGTCTGAAGTAGATAAAGCTTGAGGTGGAAAGTCTACCCAGAGTTTGGGAAGTTATATTAACAGCAAGAATAGATTTCCTCAGAGATTTAGTGTGGTACCAGGGCTACCAGTGTTGGTTAGTACTTCTAGTTGGTTACTACTACATCTAAGCAGTACAGTTTGTACTGGCAGCTCTGCCAGTTACGGCAATGGGCAGTGACCTTGAAGGCAGTTCTTTCTCAACGTGTTTTTTGCTCTGGCCAAAGGTGGTATCTGTTAACGGTCACTTGGCCACCTTTGGGGACATCATAGGTTTGGTAATGAGATAGCTTAACTATCTTGCATTCATGAATCTCTTTTTCTGAAGCCGGCAGATGACTTGAAGCTGGCCACTGGGATGACAGCATCTGAATTCCTTTTAAATGGTTTCAGGACAATGCAACCCTGAGATCTTGATGGCCTCAGTCCTCTCAGGGAAGAGGGATCTCTTCTCCTCACACCACCAATGATCTCTCCCCAGACTCAGGACATTCCTCCCTCCTCTGAATGCGATATGGGCACCACTGCTCCATAAATCTCATCAAAGCCAAGCAGCAGGACAATTTCTGTTGGATCCGGGGATTGTCCTAAAGGAAATAATTAACATAAGAACATCTGTAAGGGAAGCAATCCACATGAAAGGCACAGTATATTTTTCTAGCTTTTCTGCTTCTTTAATTTTAGGTTTGGTACTCACCTATCAAATGTGATACTCACTTCAAGTAAATTCCTGCCTATACAGAAAAGCACCAGTGAAAGTTGCAAAAAATTTTTTTAAAAAAACTTCAAAAAGTAAAACAGAAAGTATGAAGTATTTTTAAAGTTTGGAATTTCAAGGTCAGCATGAACTGTGCAGGGAGAACAGGACTGTCTAAAATTAAATATATGGACAGGCATGTTCATAGCTGGGTAACCCAAACCTATAAGCCCATATGAAAATGTAAGACTGTGTGGTTTGTGGGTGAAATAACATAATAATATCCATAAAGGAAAAATTCTGAATTACTTTTTCCAGACAATCCCAGGAAAACAAGGACAGGCTAAAAATTACCCGCATAATAAATATGGTTCTTACAGGTGATTGACCATACTAAGTAATTCCTTTGGAGATAAGTTTGAAGGGTAAAGATATGGTGTCAATTTGGAATATGGTTTTAGAAAGACTGGGAAGTCAATCATGCATGGCAAGCTTATCTCCCTGTTTGTACAGGAAGACTGCAGTTGAAGTGGTAACAACTTTTGTAATTTTATCTTAGGTTTCCTGATATTTGGTAGCTTTCTTAAACCTCAGTTATGGATATCACAGGATTATGAAAAAAACCAACATTCATTAAAAACCAGAAATGTTTAACACTTATGCCTTAAGAGAAAAGCCAGAAAGTATGACCAAAATACACTCTAAAAATAGCAGAAAGAGAACAACAGACTGACACAGCCTCCTGTTTGATAAAAGTCTCCTAGCTAAATTGATCATACTTGGGGTTTTTTTGGTGGATGGCTTGACTTTTGAAACTTTGGGGCTGGAAAAAGTCCAAAAGGATAACTTTTTAAACAAAAATCAAGCTTACCTGACTGACTGAGTAGCAGAAACTTCCACCAGACTGGAACCAACTTGTATAAAACTGATTCCTTATCTTGTACTGGATGTATGAATTGCATGGCAGAAAATGTATTGCACATGTCAGAACAATGTTTAGGGAAAAGCTACTGACTGAACATCAGATTTCCTAATGGTAGTTGGGCCAAAAGTAATCTAAGTATCACCATGTCATGGCTGAATTAGCAAAAATCCCTCCATAATACTAGAATGCATAGCCTACTGTTTGCAATGTTTAAAGTTGAATGAACACAATTCACCCTTGGCCGAACGTCTTGGAAGCCCATATAATTACAGTAGAGGTGATTTGGTTCACCAGGAACACTAATGACATAAAATGTAATTACTACACCCGGCTATATTATATGCAGCATATGCCTTCTATTTGATATGTGTAAAAGAAAATTGGCCTCCAAAGTGCCAACTTTAAATGTGAACAAGGCATGATGATTTCACTGTAGAAAGCTCTTTCACTGACCAGTGCAGTATGAATAATATCTCAAAAAGTTTTGCAACCAGATATGACTCTAACTCCTCTCTTGGGTCTAGGTTTCTACCTCTTCTCTTGTATCTGGGGACCAGATATATTATGAATACTCTCTGTGTGATAAACAAGCTCCCTTTTACAATTTTTGCTGTTGGGACTTCAGAATATCAAAAAAAGGCATCACTTGAATAGGATATATTCAGGCTGGAGAAAGTAGTCCTTGCCAAATGCTGACTACGCTTTTCAAAAACATTTTTAGGCCAAACATTAACCACAATTGTTTATCCAATAATGATATGAAAAAAGCACGTACTCACATGCCTTGCAAAATGAAGTCATGGGTTGAATTCAGGCCCCAAGGCCACAGGTTTTTCTACCCTTTTCATACTTCATATTTAGGTGGGATTTTGTATCAAACATATATTTTAGCAGATGGAAATTAGAAATCTAAACACCACTTTTGATGTAAGTTCAATGGTTATGAACCTTAGATGGGTACTCTCTGAATTTGCTATAGGCAATAATATTCTAGTGTACAAATGTAAATGAAGCTTTGTTTCCATATTTATATATCTGTCTTATTTGAAACTATAAAAATATGAAAAGGCTAAATGGAAGCTAGTTTGTTCCTAGAAGCCAGTCCTGACCAGAAAGACAGGATTTAGGTTACTGTTTGGACCTATATTCACTAGCTAGTACTCATTTTAAGAGGACACTTTGGGAAAATATTGCCTGTATTTGTTTTTCTTCTAACCTTGTTTTTTGTCTTGGTTCAATATGCATGAAACGGTATGGAACAAAGACACCAGAAATTACAATGCGAAAAAATACATCCCCTAAAAAAAAAAGTGAAAGTTTGTAAGTTGGGATTTACTTTGCATGTTACTGACCAAGAATAAGTCAGTGGCACTTGCCTGCCTGGCATATGTGAAAAAAAGTAAAATAAAACAAAATAAAACCTCTAGGGCACAAAGTATGTGTTATAGCCACTATAGCTGATACACACTATGGAATAAAAAGGGATTGCAGGTTGTGAGCCCTTTGTCATTTTTAAATTTGCTGACATCTAATTATTTGCTGCAATCAGTCTTCCGTTACATGAGTTAAGGGGATTGCACATATCAGCGTAAATGTTCTGCCTATAAGGTCATAACGACCGAGATGTTTTCCTCCGGAGGGTTTGATGGGGCTGAGCAGTTCTTAGGATGCCTCACCCTGTGTGCAACATGCTAATGGGAAACTGAAGGGTGTTAGCATCTCCCCAAAGCAAAAAAAGAAAAATTCAATCATTCTTGGCAATGCTCCAAGATGGTCTCCTTTCAAATTAATCTGTGCCATTCTTCAGTCTTATTAGGAATTAGGGACTCACTGATTCCTGTCGACATCAATATCACGAAGGAAGAAATAGCCTCTCCATAAAAAGCAGAAGAAATTACTGCAACAGAAATATTGCAGGCCAAACTCTGCGCTTAGTTACTCTTTGGTGAGGTTATTACAGATTAGTACTGATAAATGATATGTGGAAAACGGCTCATCTTGGTTAAATAACGCTGGCCTGATTTTCGGTGCTGTGGAGTGATTTTCAGCTGTGGGCATTTAATACTTCTGCAAAGGAATGTCCCAGTTCTCCATAGTATCCTTTACTTTGGGTTTGTATTTTTTTTTCTTATATTATCTCATATACTTTTTCTTCCAAATTCTCTTTTCCTTTGAAGTTTTTTATACAGAAAAAATAAAGCTGCTTAATGAAATTTTTATTATGTTGGTGCACTTTGCATGGTGAACTTGGGACTGAAAGACAAATCTGATTTGTCACTGTAGCAATCAGATGTAAAGGCAGTATATTGCTGTGCCTTTGATCCCAGATCATCAGCAGTCTCAAAGTGGCATGGCTGATCTTGGCTATAGAAAGATTTGATCTGAGGACTTGGAGTCCAGCATTAAACACACTGCCACACATGCAGTGAAATTATAGCACTGACGGTGCCTGGCTGTAGAAAAAGAGGAAAGGTAATAGTTGCAAAGGATAAGATGTGGGGGTTTGGTGGGGCTTTGATTTTTTTTTAAATGAGGGAAATATTTAAAACTCTAGTTTTTGCACAGTGTTTTAAAGAGATGATTTAATAAGATTTTAGTAATATGGATGTCAAATCAAAAAGAAAAGCAGCCACTATAGATAGAAGCAAACTGTAGTTAAGGTGGATTTTCTTTGGACTGAAATAGGGTTTTCTCTTTAAATATAAAGGTGGTGTCAAGTTGTTACGAGATTTGCAGTGGAATGTGGAAACAACTTAAATTTGCAATTATTTGACATCATTTATTAAATCATAGAATCGTAATTCCTAGGCTTGAAAGGGACTGGAGGAGGTCATCTAGTCTATCCCCCTCTCCTTATCTGTCAAGCCACTTCTAACCGTGCAGGCTCCACAAACTTCCACATAATCAGTGCATCTCTACTGTTATGATTAGAAAAAAAAAATTCCTAGTGGTAAACTTGAATTTTTCTTGCTGCAACTTCAGCATGTTATTGCTTGCCCAGCTCATTGTGAGCATGGAGGACAATTCTTCCCTTCTTTGCAACAGTTTTTTGTATCTTCTGTTCTCATCCCAAGCAGTCCATCTTTTTTCACGGGGCAGAGGTGTCCTGGTTTCGGCTGGGCTAGAGTTAATTCTTTTCCTAGTAGCTGGTATAGTGCTGTGTTTTGGATTTTAGTATGAGAATAGTATTGATAACACGCTGACGTTTTGGCTGTTGCTAAGTGGTGTTTACACTGGTCAGGGACTTTCCAGCTTCTCATGCTCTGCCAGGTGCACAAGAGGCTGGGAGGGGCACAGCTGGGACAGCTGACCCAAACTGGCCAAAGGGCTACTCGTCATGCTCAGTATATGCCATACGACGTCATGCTCAGTATATAAACCAGGGGGAGTTGGCTGGGGGCAGTGATCGCTGCTTGGGGACTGGCTGGGCATCGGTCAGCAGGTGGTGAGCGGTTGTATCACTTGGTTTTTTCCTTCCCTTGGGTTTTGTTCCTCTCTCACTCTCTTGTTTTCCTTCTCATGACTATTTATTATTATTATTATTATTTTGTTCCAATTATTAAACTGTTCTTATCGCAACCCACGAGTTTTCTTACTTTTGCTCTTCCGATTCTCTCCCCCATCCCACCGGGGGTGGGAGGGGGAGGGTGAGCGAGCGGCTGCGCGGTACTTAATTGCCGACTGGGGCTAAACCACAACAAGAGGTATCCAGACTTTTCATCATTCTCACTGCTTTTCTCTGGACCATCTCCAAGGAGGGCATATCTCCAAGTGTAGCAGTCAAACTTTAAACACCGTATTCCAGATGGGGCCTTAACCTACGCCGAATCTTTTGGAGGCTAACTTCGTGTTCAAACAGAAGCTTGCTTCTGCTGCAATGGCAAGACACCACTGTCTCAGTCTGTGAGCTGCTGAAGCCTCTGCTCTGTTTTTGCAGGACTGCTACATAGCAACACGTTTCCTCGCCTATATTTGTGAAGCTGGTTATTTCTGCCTCAGTTCAGGACCTGAAATTTGCCATCAGGTTTATGCAAACACTTTCCAGGATGTTACAGGTCCCTGAGGATGGATGCTGGGTTCACAGGTAGCATGATTCCCAAAGCCACAGAGATTTGGAAATTGCTTTTTGAAACATACTCATCAAAAATGTTGGTGAGGGGCAGAAAGGAGGCAATGACAAAAATGTGTAACAACACAGACTTGTGCTTCTGCCTTTATTCAGTTGAAATGTCAAAAATCCTCCCTGAAATATTACTGATGTCCAACAGTAGCTGCTCGTCCCTGGTGATTTTTCACACATACCTCAGCACAAGGTGTAGACATAGCATTTCATCTTACTCTGAGCATGCTTAAGTGGAGTGTTTACTATAAGGTAACAGGAAACAATATTAGTGCTAAAATAAGGCAACATGAGCAGTAGTTTGGCTTGTATGGGCAACCATTGCAAGCATCTTCTGCCATCACAGCTTTTGTTAGGTTAATGGGAAATGAGATGCCATGGGAACTCCGTAAGAGGCAGAAATGACCTGGGGCTTTCTGTGAGCAAAAAGTCAGAAAACCAGCTTGATTGCTATGTAGCCAAGAGATATGATTTTCCCTTCTTTGGACTGATTTACAATCATCTTATCATATCCACTTACATTATATAGACTAAGATAATTTTATATTACTGTTTAAGATAATGAAAAGGAGGTCCAGTGCTGACTTTGCAGCTGTGTTCATGCAATTATTCTTATCTGTAGATACTACAAAACCATAAAGTTACCTAAGTGAGGCAAGATTTTCTGCCCTAATAGCACCTTATTAAAATAACCCTTAATCTGGGGGGTTTTTTCTTCTTACTTTTATGCTTGCTTTCATTAAATATCTATACAATATTTGACTGCATACATTTTTTTATCATTATATTATGTGCATTTTATATGCCATAACTATATTGAATTGTTCTTTATTTTTTTATTGTACTGCATGTTTAAAATATGAAATACAATTTATTTTATGTACTACCAGGAAAACTTTTGGGACAGATTTCTTGAACCTTTTGCATCCTAAATTATGTGCAGGAGATCAACAAAACAAGATGGAATGAAAGAACAATGTCTGAACTTGTTCAGTGTTATAAAATAAATACAATTTTTTTTTAGTAAGTAGAAGACTGAGGAGTTCTGGGTAGGAGTAGAAAGTCCCCACCTGTATTCAAGTGTCTGTGACTGTCTGTTGTCAGAGAACTGGATGTAAATGTGCCACAGTGACAACTCAAATACCTGGTGATCTTTTCAAACCACTCTCCAGGAGCTGGCAGCATTCACCAGCTGGCAAGTGCATCTCAGGTTTCTCACATAATCTCATTTTTCAAACATGTTCACACAAATAATTTTAGGTAATCTCCTTCATAAACATAAATGTATGCTGAAGACTTGAGAATTTTACTTCTCTGCTCTGGAGCTTTTCTTGCCTGCCCAAACTCAAAACTCAGGTCTCCTGGGAATATATAGGTGTCAAAATCAGTACAGCCCATCCCACACTCTCCGTTTTGTGCATGCCTTCTTCCTTCTTCTCCTTTAGTCATTGGGAACTCATCTTCCCTATCATTCAGGCCCACAACACTGATTTTCTTCCAGGACTTTGGATCCATATGTTTATACTGAGCTTGTCCCTGAATTTTTGTGACTCTGTCTGCATCTGAAAGACAGATCTTTTCTGTCCGTCCGCCAGATAAGATTTTCATTCAGGTTCCTACTATATCTCCATTATTGCAACATCATCATCTCTAATACATTAGTGACATATTGGTTCTTCTATAGCCTTCCTCAGTCAGCCAAAAATGACAGTCTCCATCACATGCTTTTTATATTTTTAAAGCGAACACTTTTTTTCTCCTGTGATGCCTCCATTCCACCTTAACAAAAGTCCCTAGAAACACCCTCAAACTTGCCCTGTTGCTCATTAGATGCCTCATGAGTGTGGCCCCAGGGACAAGCAGCTGTGGTGCTGAGACCTTGAAGACCTCAGAGCTTATTGGGTCAAACTGGCTTTTTGTCCTCTGTTTGTAGAGCACATAGAGCACCGAGTCCAGTTTTGTGGCTGGGTTCTTAGGCACTATTACAGTACAAACAATAACTACTATTAATAATTACAGTGTCCCAAGGGAATGACGGCATGAGAGCTGTAGAGCAGAGTCATCCTTTGTGTATACTTTTGCAGTGCTGATGTTTACAGTAAATCCACACCTATGTATGTGAGTAGCTTTGATTTCCTATGATTCACCCCACATCTGCTTCTTCCCAGCCATTTGTTGTATTGTTTTATTTCCATTTGGTAGAGAAGTAATACAAGAACTATATTAAATTGCTCTAATTTTGTCCACCTAGACCCAGACTTGTCAGAGACAAACTAAAAGCTTTGCTCCAGCAGTGCCAAATAAGCACAACCAGAGGTCGCTGAATTACAAGTGAGGGATAAGGAAGAAAAGTTAAGAGTGATAAACTTGTGCCATCCCAGTATGTGGAACAGAGCAGTTAAGTAGTTGTCGTGGTTTAGCCCCAGCTGGCAACTAAGCCCCACACAGCTGCTCGCTCACTCCCCCTTCACTGGGGTGGGGGAGAGAATCAGAAGAGTAAAACTGAGAAAACTCGTGGGTTGAGATAAAGACAGTTTAACAGGTAAAGCAAAAGCCGCGCACGCAAGCAAAGCAAAGCAAGGAATTCATTCACTACTTCCCATGGGCAGGCAGGTGTTCAGCCATCTCCAGGAAAGCAGGGCTCCCTCACGCGTAACGGTTACTTGGGAAGACAAAATGCCATCACTCTGAATGTGCCCCCTTTCCTTCTTCTTCCCCAGCTTTATATACTGAGCATGACGTCATGTGGTATGGAATAGCCCTTTGGGCAGTTTGGATCTACTGTCCTGGCTGTGTCCCCTCCCAGCTTCTTCTGCACCTGGCAGAGCATGGGAAGCTGAAAAGTCCTTGACTAGTGTAGCAACAACTAAAACATCTCTGTATTATCAACACTGTTTTCAGCACAAATCCAAAACATAGCCCCATACCAGCCACTATAAATAAAATTAACTCTATCTCAGATGAAACCAGGACAGTAGTCAAGACAGTGTAAGTTCAGGTGTGATTTAATGTAGTCTTGTTCTGGTTTCGTCTGGAATAGAGTTAATTTTCTTCCTAGCAGATGGTATAGTGCTGTGTTTTGGATTTAGTATGAGAATAATGTTGAAAACACACTGATGTTTTAGTTGTTGCTAAGTGGTGTTTACACTGGTCAAGGACTTTTCAGCTCCCCATGCTCTGCCAGGTGCACAAGAAGCTGGGAGGGGGCACAGCCAGGACAGCTGACCCCAACTGGCCAAAGGGCTATTCCATACCATATGATGCCATGCTCAGTATATGAACTGGGGGGAGTTGGCTGGGGGGCAGCGATCGCTGCTCGGGGACGGGCTGGGCATCGGTCGGTGGGTGGTGAGAGGTTGCATCACTTGTTTTTTTCCCTTGGGTTTTGTTCCTCTCTCGCTCTCTTGTTGTTTTCCTTCTCATTACAAATTATTATTATTATTATTATTATTATTATTATTATTATTATGTTCCAATTATTAAACTGTTCTTATCTCAACCCATGAGTTTTCTTACTTTTGCTCTTCCGATTCTCTCCCCATCCCACCAGGGGTGAGGGTGAGCGAGCGGCTGCGTGGTACTTAATTACCGACTGGGGCTAAACCACAACAACTCTACAGAAAGTTGCCAGACGTCCTCACCTTGAGCATAAATCCTCAGACTTGGGTGTTTTTCTAGCAGAGAAGGCAGTGCCGTTTGACTAAGAGGGAGCCTGTAGCAGCAACAGCAACACCTACCTGGATTTGCTGGTGGAGCATGTTTCTGGTTTACAGCCTCTCTTCTGTAAGCACAAACCCCATGAGACTTTTTTTGTTGCTTTTCTTTCTTACTTTAAATGTAGTTTCTTCTCACTTTCCATTTTAAACGGAACCTCTTTTCCATTTGGGAGGGTTTTTAATGTTTGCAAGTATTTTTCATTTTTATAAGGAAAAATCCACTTGACTAACACATTTCATGCTATAAAGCTCACTCCTTTTTGGGTTGCTTTGGGAGTCCAAGGAAATGCTAGACGTTAATAAGTGTAGATGATACCAGCGTATAGCACAGTTTATAGCATTGCAATGTAAAGGCAGATGATGAAAAATACCACCTGTTACATTTACCATTGAAAATCTTCCCCATAGGTCTACTGTTTGTCAAAGGCAGCCTTTTCACTAAAATTCTTGATATAAAGGGGAGTTCTCTGCAGAAAATATACAGAAAATATACAGATATAATTCCACAGAGAATGTAATTAAAACAGGAGGGCATAACAAGCTTTTTAAAAAAAGAAATGTTACCAGGAAAGACCAAAGATTAACCACTGGATAAAAGAAGTGTTGAAAATACGCTTGAAAAAGAAACGAATAATGAACATGCATGGCTATGCATAGCCCTTACGCTTCCAAGCAATGAAAAGCTTTAAAAGTTTAATCAACATTTTAAATAATTCAGACATTCCTCCTTCTATTTTGTGTATTCCCTGTTTGGAGAGCACAAGGGGACAGTATTTCCACAGCTATAGGAATAGCAGTGCCAAGTCACAGTCTGCTGAACAACAGTGCAGTTACCCACGCTGCTTATTTTTCAGAACAGTCTCTGATATAATTTTGGTCTGAATCAACCAGAAATCTTCTAAATTATTTTCAGGAGTGGTTGGGGTGTTATCCCAGGTTGGAGGATGCTACTAAACGGCAGCTAGCATGCACTCGCAGTGCTTTGAAGAGAGCAGAAAGTACAGGCACAGGCTGCTCCGTACCGGTTCGCTTCAGTCCTAGAGCATGGTCCCAGCATCTTTAATCGAGTCGTGTTGGGACAGGCCAGAAAGCACTATCAGATAATACCCCTAATTTACTTAATTTTAAAAAGCAGTATGCTTACTGAGATGTTTCCTGTAATGAGTTATATCCAAATTGTTGTTTCACAAATAAGCGAGGAGGTGAAAAAAATGCTACATTATAATGGTGATACTCATCAGGCAGCCACGGCACTGAAGAGACTGTGTAGATCTCACCTGAACTGGTTTCAGATGATAACAACAGGCCATCTCCCATGCTCACCACCGCAGGAAAATAAGACAAAAACTCAAGACTAGATTTAAAACTGAACACAGCTGCTGAGAAGGGCCGTGACTGGTGGCCCTGGCCGCTGCTCCCCACCGCTCTCAGCCTTGGGGGGTTCTTATGGGACCAGGCGCCTCTGAGAAGGAAAAGAAGGGCACGAGGTGTGGGCAAGCTGCAGTGGGAAAGTAATTTCGTACAAGAAAGAGAAAGGGAGGGATTTTCAGAAGCACTGAAGGAACAGGAGTTTTCCCTCTCAATTGAGGAGCTGCTAGACCAGGCCTAAGTCACCTCCAGGAGGAGACGCAAACCACCTGGCAGGTCTGACAGAGCTCAGGAGCAAACCCAGCCCTTCCCGAACGTTGGTGCTCGAGCAGCTCGTCATACTCTAACTTTCCTAATTTTCAATATGCAGTTATTTCACAGCTGAAATGGAAGGCCTAAATGCAAAAAGAAATTTTTGAAAGCTATAATTTTCCAGCTGGTAGGAATACATCCTCTCTCCAGAGGGAAAAGTGCTCGTCTGGTGCAAAACGTCTTCGTTTAAATTTAAACCAGCCGTGGTATTTAGTGACATCTAGGGACTATCTTCGAGTATTACATTTTCTGGAAACGACGTATCTCCATGTGCCTCCGAACAGCAACCAGAGGTTTGAACTCAACCATTACTTCCAGCCGCGGTGGTGAATTTTGCAGTCTGCAGCTAGACGTTTCCGTCTCTGCAGTGACTGCGAAATGCAGTAAGTCATGGTCTGTGGAAATAAATAAATGCTGAGGCATTACTTTATATTTTAAATGAAACATTCTGAGTTACTTAAATATTGCAGTTTTTGACCGGAAGAGAAAACTTTTGCTGTAACTCTGTTTACACCCTTTTTCTCCCATGAGATTACATGCCATTAACCATTTGCGGTTTATTTTTTAAAAAGTGCCATGATAGTCTTAGAGCATTCTGACAAAGGCTGCACTGGAAATTTTTTCATTGGGATGAACATAAAAACAAATCACTTTCATAAAATGCTAAAACTCTGTGGCTGATGAATTATTTTTTCTAAAGCTAAAACTGCTACCAGAATAATTTGGAACTGCACAGGCATGCTGCTGGGCTAAAAATTCATATCCAAATATTTGCTTATGGTGCATCCCTTATGGATAGTCGCTATTGCCCCACCTTTCAGTTCAAAAACCAAGACTACTAAATGTAATGGTCTTGAGACATTACGTTTACATTTATTCCTGTAGTAAATAATAATTCTTATTTATTTTGTTATATGAATTAGGTGTTATTAACTTGGAAACCGTTGCTACATTAGACACTGCTGGTGCAAGACTGTAAGGACTAATCAGCATTCAATCTACATTAAACCTATGTAATGGTTATTTAAAAAACCACAGTATTTTTAAGAGTAGCAGTCTGTTTCTATGGGCAAAATAAAGACCAGTAACCCTTAGATTTAAACCCAGCGCTACTGTTCTTTTGCTGTATGACTGCAAGCTGGAGCAGCATGTCCCCGGGTGGGTGTTAGTGGTGGCATCTGACCCTTGGTGGCCATGGGTGGCCAGGCAGGCCCCGCAAGCAGTGTCCCAGCCTGGATGCACGTGATGGCCCAGCCTCTGGCGGGTTTGCCCTGGGCTGTGCTCACCCCTCCACAAGGTGCCATGGGCAGGGGGGAACTCATTTACTCAATATACAGTAAATACAGGAGGGTGCAGGCAGAGTGTGCTTGATCACATTTTAGAGTACCTAAATTATGGAATAACTTAAAGCATTATTGGTTAAGAAACAAGATGCTTTTTGATATATTTCTCATTTGTGTGTATTCAACAACTATAAGTGAATAAACATCAGTTTCTTCTTAACCAGCATTTTTCCTCTTCCAGTCCCACTTTGGAGAGTTGGGGAAGCTGCTTTTAATTCAATTTACCCTTCAGGTCCCCTGCCATTGGTATTTCTAGGCATCAGCCACTCGGGAAGCAACTGCTGAGCTTGAGGAGCAGGTCTGAACGTCACGTAACCTACAGCCTCATACCGCATCACCAGCTACTCCTGACTGCGTGGGAGGAGATACAATGGGGATTCAGGGCAAGAGGGAAGGGCGAGCACCGTGCTGCTTACCCTGAGCAGTGGGGGGCTCCCAGGGGTCCCGGCTGTGCTTGGCATGGAAGTGCAGCAGCAGCAGGTCACGGGCAGCACAGGTCTCGGGGGCCGTCAGTGCCTTCCTTAAACAGACCACTGCGGGACCCAACGCGAACAGGGTGTGTTCTTCACAAGGTATGTCCCAAACTAAAACATCTCTACCAAAAACTCCTTTCCTCCCATCCAAACCCGCTTGGAATTACAGAAAGGAATGCAAAACCAGAGACCTTTGGTCATACCATTCTGCACAAAAAATACTCTGGAGATTTAGCTCTCATGACAGGATTCTTTCAGCTTCAGGATTACTTTGCCAAGAAGCCAGCTGTGCTGTAAATGCAAACATGTCCATGCTCAGAGGCAGGCCCTGTGTGGAGGAGAAACACCAGGGTGGGCTGAACAGCAGCATAAGCCGTGGTGGCATCGTGGGACCTTGCACTGTCACAGTAATGGTATTGCCAGCACCTGTGATCCCTGGTAACCATACCAGAGGCTGTTCCTGCTAGGAAGTCTACCAGTTAAATAGAAAGAAGGACTAGAAGAGGCATGAAAGGACCTTGTAGTCTAAGATCCCAGAGTAGGTTCTACTAAGACCACTAGAGCCCATATCTATCCCCCTTTCCAAATTTAGTGAGAGGTGTCAGAGTATTTCAGTGGTTCTCATCTGTCTTAGCTGTGGAAGTCTCCTCCAGAACATGATTTGGGTATGTGGTGGGCAGCCTTTCCTCTGGCTATCGAGGGAGCCCAGGCGATATGATGTGTGGCCCTTGTACCTTGATCTACAAAAAACTGGCGTGAATTTTGACCTACATCTCTGGCATTGCAATCTTAATAACCAGCTCTGCTGAGTTAATTTCTCAGTATGAGGTTACGTACTGGGAGCGGTGGAGGGTGACATTCTTACTTGTTTATTTGCTTTATTTTTAAACTCGGACATGTTTTTTAAATGTTGCCTGTAAGACTATGCTGCTGGGAGGGATCCCAGTGCCTTTCATTCCTTGAGTTTTTCGGGCTCATGGTTACTCTGCTGGTCTCTGGAAAGCATTTACTGCACATGCTTATGACCTGGGAGCTGGTCGTGCTGTTACAAACATATTGCTGATAACATAACCCTGTTCCATTTTGAATTTCGTATTGCACATCTTCACAGGGATATCCCGGTTTTCAGTGCACACCAGGCAGACCACAGTGATGCTGCCCGCTCCTGGACCACTCAGCTAAGCAGCACTTACTCCGTGGGTTCGGGCAGTTTTGCATCCCTTTTGTGCTCCTGCTGCTCCACCGACAGCCCCACCAAGAGAGCGGCTATGTCACGCTAGCCCCTGCTCCACATGAACGTGGCTCCTGTACTTTCCCGAGCAAAGCAGTTTGTGCCTGGTTGACCTTGGATGAAGGTGGAGAGGGCATGAGGCTGCCGGCACCAGTCCACATGCCCTTGCCCTGATGTTTGGCAGTCGCTTGAGGTTCCAGTTCTTCTCCCTTCTGCCATCTGCTTCATATAGGCTTTTCTCATGTTAATTACTAACCTACTTATTTGCTTATGAATAGGATAAATTATGTTTCTCCCTGGAGAAATCAAGTGCTCCCAGTCTGAGGTTCCTTCAGAGACAAACCTGTGCCCAGGCTTGACAGAAATAATTGCCTTTGCCCCAGCATAATGACAAAGAGATAAGCAATCTCTGCAGCCCAGCAGTTTAGTGAATCTATCTTCTCTTCCTAACGGCTGGATTAGAGGCTTTGTGCTCCCAGGCTCTGCAATAGTTTTCATCTCTCAGAGAATACAAATAATTGCTAAGAACAAACCATGCTATCAGAGTTGTCATCTATTTCTTGGTTGAGTTATCAGCAATAACTTATCTATTATCCAAGGTTTATTGTTTTGGCACCTTTGGGAAACATACGTGAAGTACAGTGAATATAAATCATGTTGCATTTTGACAGTGTCTTAAGATTTATGAAGAAACTAAAGAGAAAACAGAACCATTTTTTATGTGGAAAGGATGGGAAAATTATTGATTCAAAAAACACTTAGTATGGTCTTGGTCTGGTAAGACAATATGAGCATAAGTTAAACTTCAGATCCATGGAATAATGCCAATAACCTGAAAATAGTAAGGGATTTTTAAGCAGCTTCACTGAATTCAATGGGGGGCAGGGAGAGAAATGTTTTTGATTTCCGAAGTCACAGGTAGACTGACAGAGAATGCTTTTGAAAATCCTGCCTGCAATTCATACTATTTATAATATGCTAACAGTCATGAGGAAGTCTTTTCTATTTGGTTTTCAAGGAAAAATGTTTGCCACCAGAACAAGAACAGCTAAAATACTGGTAAGCCTGATTACACCCATGAATCTGTGTTTGACCCAGAGACCCTGAAGCTGCCACTGCCACTGCCACTTTTCCCTGAAAAATATTTGATTTTTAGTCGCTCTTGTACAGACTCTTTATTTCCTCCTAGGTCCTGTAATACACCTCTAATCATAAAGGTGATTCCCAGAGCATGGAAGTGAGTGACCTAATTCCTTATAAACTTTATTCAGCCCACCTGATTCCTAGGCAAAGATTTCAGCTTTGAATCAGATGGAATATACCTTGTGGCAGAAGTAGCTGCTTCTGTTGCCCCAATACAACAAGGATAATTTGGCTGTCAGTCCTGCCCCTGGCTGCCTGCTCAGCTAAAGGTGCTGATCTCATAACATTGTAGTGGTTTAACCTGGCAGGCAGCTAAATACCACACAGCCATTCACTCGCTCCCCCCCACAGTGGGATGAGGCATAGAATCAAGGGGAAAAAAAAAGTAAGATTCGTGGGTTGAGATGAAGACAGTTTAATAGGACAGAAAAGGAAGGGATAATAATAATAATAATAATAATAATAATAATAATAATAATAATAACAACAACAAAATAAGTGATGCACAATGTAATTGCTCACTACCCGCTGACCGATGCCCAGTCGGTTCCCAAGCAGTGGCCTCCCGGCCAGCTTTCCCCTAGTTTATATACTGAGCATGACGTCATATGGTATGGAATAGCCCTTTGGCCAGTTTGGGACAGCTGTCCTGGCTGTGCCCCCTCCCAGCTTCTTGTGCATCTCCAGCCTTCTCAGTTGGTAGAACATGAGAAGCTGAAAAGCCCTTGACTTAGTGTAAGCATTACTTAGCAACAACTAAAACATCAGTGTGTTATCAACATTATTCTCATACTAAATCCAAAACATGACACTATAGCAGCTACTATAGCTAAAATTAACTCTATCCCAGCCGAAACCAGGACAACATCCACCTCTGATGGCAGCACAAATCTGCATCCTCAGAAAGACACAACTTGACCTTGCTGCTCCAGTAATATGGGACCTAGAATACCAGGGTGGTGCATTTTGGTGAATAAAAATTTGATTCCAACTGAAAAATGCCATTGTGATAAAACCTGGATAGTTTGAAACAAATTAAATTGCTTTGGGTTGGATTAATGCCTAGTTTGAGCAAAAGTGTTTTTTTTTTAAAAAAAATATGCCAATATTTCCACCTCCAAATTAGTAATTATATTAGGCTGGCCAAAAACTTTCATCAACCCACATTTTAGAGGTCAGCCACTAAACCAAGTTATTAATTATGCACATAGACATAATTCTTAGTTTCTAAAATAGTGACAAAGTAGTTACAATTAAAAAAAGAAGCAAAATGAAGAGAGCTTGATTAGAAGACTCCTATAAAAACTAAATCAGAATAAACAAATGTCTTAACCAGGTGATTATCACAGAAAAACATAATGAAAAATGACAAGTCGAAAAGTAAAAAAAGATACTACCTGAGAAAAATGTCTGCATTAACAGATAACAGGCATGAAAGACTCCTGTGCTAATAAAGCTTTAAACACACATACTTCTATTTCCTGTTCCTTTTCAAAAATACTGATGATCAACAACAGAAAAAGTGACATTATGGATTTCTGACTGAACACGCACGGAAGCACATACGTTACCAAGTACGGGACATCAAGTCCAGGATAACAGCTTGTCCAAAGACTTTTGTGCTGCCTGAAGCCAGCAGTTTAGAAACACAAAACTAATGCTCCTTTGAAGAGAGATGATGATTGAGGGTTCATTTAATGCACTATGTGACCAAATCTTTGATCATCAATGACAGAAGGTGCAAAAGTTTTCATTGCCTATAAAGGACAGTCTTAAACATCAAACATCACTTTGTCTGCTTACAGGCAGTTCTGGTTACAAGGTTAATCCCATTATTTCCACTATTTTACAATCCTTAGGTATTATAGGAACTAACATCTAGGCTTATCTGGGCTCCCTTTCTCATAAAAGATTGGGCCAGATGATCTTTCAAGGTCCCTTCCAACCTGGCCTGTTCTGTGATTCTATGAAAAGATTGTTTTTCATTTTTTTCTTATACTTTAAGAGCTCTGTTTTATATGTAGTAATAAAATACTGAAATTCCTTAAAAAAATGCAAAGATTCTGGTTGTGTGTCAGTCTGCAAACTTCTACACAGGTGAAAAAAAGAAGCAGTGCTTGGGATAAATAACCCTTCTTTGGGTCTGAGGTAGAAGTAGCAGATTTAAAGTTAAGAAAGGTCAAGAACAGATTGAGAAAGGCTGAGAACAGGACAACTGCTCTGAGTTTAATTTAATTATTTTAATTAATTAGACAATTTGAAAAAAAGGAGTAGAGTGGTGGAGGATTTTGGAAGAGGACAGATGAAGGTCATTAGTCCCAGTGGAATAAAAGGAAAGACATTTGTGGAAGAGGAAGCTTAATAGGAAGATGTTTTCCTATTGTCTATAAAACAAGTGGAATTATGAATTTTAATTTTCAAGTTCAGCTTTTGAAGGGAAACAGGGCTGAGAACTCAAAGTCAAAGTGTCTGGTTGATGAAAAATATTCTCCCAATGCTAACCTGATGTTTATGTACATTGGTGAGGGTGTGTTCACCTTGGTGTATACAGCTTGGTTAGTTTTGTCCTCATAGCACCATTCTCTATTTGATACCTGGATGAAGCACGTCACATTCAGAAGAGGACCAATGAACTGTCCATACATTTCTTTAGCTCTCTTGGCAAGGGACACTTACTGTGATGGCTGCAGAGTGGTGTTGACTGCTTTTAGCACTTAACAGGCATCATTTGGCATATCAAAAGATAGCACCTCTTCCTACAGACCTTGCCTTTCCTCTGTTTTCAGACTGCTAGGGCTGTAACAATACAAAAAAAACCAAAACGAGAATAAGATATTTAGTGTTTTATCTTAAAGAGAGCAAACCCAAGTATTTTCAGATACAACTACCAACTTTTGGTCCCTCTGCCTTAGACAGGCAAAATGAAATATGATTTCACCTACGTATTAGACTTCTTTAGCTTTTGGCATAGTTAACCAAACTGTGGGAGCTTTCCAGCGTGCTTTGCAGCTTGAAATGCAGTTACAGGACTTTCTCCTCCTGCACAATTCGCACTGTTAGCAGCAGAAGCAGCACAACTGGGAAACTTGCTCTAAGAGGCTGCCACACGTTGCTGGTGGTCACTAAAGCTCAGAAAGATGCTTTAGGGGTGGTACAGTGGGGAAAACATGCTTACTGCCCTGTGCTGACCTTCTGAAAAACATCTTTGCTGCTTATATCAGACTCATAGTCTTGTCTGCTGGAATCCTTTCTGTACCATCCCCACTGAAGTCAAAGGTAGGCTTTAATGTTTGAACGGTGCCTGTGTTTGTTAAATGCCTACCATAGCTGGCCCTTACATCTTAAATTGAAGTCATTAGATACTTCAACACACACAGAGTGCTCACATCTGGCTCCAGCGGTATGTGCTCGCTGCACCTCAGCTCCTTACTTAGGTCTGTGTAGCAAAGTTGCATTGACTGAAACCCACTGATGTTACACTACACCTTGTTTCTGTGCCCCCAGTCCTAGAGGGTTTGTTGCAGGCGCCATGTAGTGCCGTCTCCAACCATTCACTCTCTTCTTTTCTTCACCCAACCCACCACAGTCATTGAGACCTCGGAGAAAGAAAACAGATGGCATTAGGCTGCCTTTGCCAGGTGCTGTCAGCACCGTCAGCATCTCACTGCATCATCAAGGCATTGCAAAGAGGATACAGGAGGACCCAGGATCTGACCTTACACATTTGGTTTGTTCTTAGAGAGTAAAGTACTTAAAGTAATCAAAAAGCAAACCTTAATCTAAGACAACACCATACATTCTCTCATTGGTTTAGGGGGAAAACATATTTGTAACCCTTTTCATCAGCAACTTTAGCTGTAACAACTGCACGGCTATTCACTAAACTCCATACAATCTATGCATCCCATAGAGACTCTGCGCCTGTTTAAATAACCAAACCTTTCTCTTTTTCGACTAAACAGCACTAAGGATCTGTGCTGAATTTGAGATAAATGGACAACAGGATACATAAGACAATTACAGACTTTCCCTATATTTTAAAAAGAAGAGTTTTTCAGAGGGGAAAAACCCGACGAAACAGAAGTAGCATTGTTTCAGGGTAGGCTGTGCACTTCTGACACAAACACTGTCCATTTGCTTGTTAATCTTATCAGAAAATCCTCCCTGTGATGCAAACACCATAACTTGTAAGTGGTTGAAGCCTTTTACTTACCTATGCCTGCACTAAGCAGTTTTTTCAGTCTTTTTCGCACCTTTACTTCCATTAAACTGTGGTCTCAATTAATTCTCCTTAATTTTAGGCTATCAACTGAATTAAGAGCTTAATGGCTTGGGACGCTGTGAGGCCATTAAAACTGCCCTCTAGAGATGTCCATTTCCCTGTGCAGCCATGGAGGGGACGCGGATGCCTCAGTCACAAGCCCAAGCAAAGCTGCGTGACTCTGGTTTAGCATTGAAGTTACAGGGGAGGAAGGGATACGGGTCAGGGGTTTTTCCCTCTTCTACAACAGAATTTTTCCTTTGAGACTCTTGATTAACTCTGTAGTTGATAGCAGACAGCGTTTTCCTTCCTTAGACAATTAAAGTAATAGATTTCATGTGGCCACAGAGGAGCAACTGATACATAACTATTTGTTTTCCTTCATTACTTTTCTAAAACATGGACTCCTGATCCCTGCTAGAAAAGAACAGGGAATGGGGAAGAAAGGAGGAAATTTAAGTGGAAAGAGGATTCTAAAAACTTTTTATATTCATTGTAACTTGACTCTCTTCAGATTAAATAAAAGAGTTGATAAGGCTACAATCTAGTGTTGAATGTGTTTGCATACCAGCCTGCAAACTTGCAACCTTCATTTAGGCTATGAATCAGATTGCAAAAGCTGATGTTCACATAACTAAACATTCTCTGAGCCAAATGCCATCCATGGCTGCTGCCTGCCTCGGCTTGCTGTGCTCTCTATATTCATAGCTCTGACCCCAGCAGGGACTTGGGGGGAAGATACTCCCCAGCAGCTGAGGAATAGCAATAAAAGAACTTCATGGCATGAAATGCAATGTTGGTGCCTTGGCCCTCTGAAAGGAGGGAATGATGGGGAATTTCTGTAATGTTAGGTCCATTACCTTCTTTCTCTGTGGCCTGCATTTCCCCCCACTTATAAAAATGATCTGAGAATGGAATAGTGGCAGAGCATTACCATGGCTTGCCTTCTGGGATGGGAAGATTTAGGTCTCCTTGCCCAGAATCTCACGTTCTGGGTGCAGTGTAAGCAGTGCCCTCTGTGCTCAGGAGCTGTTGGCAAAGCATCACCAGAAATATGTGGCATTCAAGCATGTGATACAAGTTCTCAAACGTGGTCTTGATGCTTTGGTGCTCCTCTGTGTCTGTTGTTCCTACATACTCCCAAAGGTCAGGATGCTCTTTGTTCACATTCCTTGTTCTTGTCGAGGGGGCAGGATGCAGGAACTCGGAGTGCAGCTAAATATGTGAACCATGGTATTTAAATTGAGGTCATTTGAGTTAGAGGTAGGTAAACAAACTAGCTGGGGCTGCTAATACATCCTTTAAATGTTTATTTACTGCATTCCAGTGTGGCTTACACACTATCAAATCTACTTTTGTCAGACTCAGGAAGAAAAGAAAACCATTCTCCTCTGCACTGAGAGTCTGGAAGCCAAGTTTCTGTCTGGCACAATCTTGAGGGGCCGATTTATAGACGTCCAGAAATACAGGTTTATAAAGGAAAAGCAGAGTGTCTCAGCACCCCACATACAAGTGGGAATTGTTACATTGCCTTAAAAAACAGAAACAGAACACAAATCAAAATCCTCTAGAAGATGTTAATAATAAGTTTTTCATCTGCTGTCTTTGAAGTTGTTCTTTTTCTTAAATGAAAAGGAGTGAGGGAGATCCCACTATCTTACTGGGCATAAAGCTTACCTGTCTGAAAACTATTTTCATAAAACCTGTGTTAGTGTTTACATGTCCTTACAAGTGTAACTGTTTTTCTCCCATAAGCGCAGTCTTTGGGTAGCAATCTCATACAATGTCCTGAGATGGTGTACGTGAACATAAATTCAGAATTTAATTTTCCCATGTTGAGAAACTTCTACTCCTAAAATGAAGTGGGTCAATAGTTTTCAACGGGAAGACTGTGTAGAAAACGGGGAGAGCTGCCTTATGGATATGAACATTACTGTATACAAGATGGCAGACAGTCTTAAATAGTTCACCACAGTTCAGCCAGAGGGATCAGATGATCCCAGAACACTGAGAGAACTGGCACATGGAGCTGGAGGTCCGGTAGAAATAATTATAAATACACCCATCACACTGACTGTGGTAGATTTTGACTAGAGAATAATAAACTTACTAGCTATATTTAATGAAAGAAAAGCACAAACCAGGCATCTACAGATCCATTTGTCAGTATTCATGATTTCAGAACAATTTTGAAGAAAAACATAAGTAAAGATGTGGAAGAAATGCAACAATACTTACCAAATATGGATTATGCAAGGCTTATCTGGCAGCTTTTGTGATAAGCTATTCGTGGGTAAGGGTGATGAACCAGAGCCAAACTATCCAGACTTGTCTAAAACACTTGCTATAGCCTTTGATCATGTCCTACATGAGAACTGAACTGAGATGGAGAAGATGAGGAAAATGGAAAGTGATCATCAGGAAGGAAATGCCAAATAGGGAGAAAGTGAGGTGTTGCTTCCAGTGGGTATCTATGGAGCTGAAAAGGACTTTTTTTACAGAGATTGGTCATGAGTTGGGGCTGATTTAATATTTTAATTGATGGTCTTCCCACACAAAATGGGTACTTGCGACCTTTGCTGGAAAAGCAGAACACTGAGAAGCATTACAAGTACAGCGGGGGGTCAAGATCTGGACAATCTTGAGACCCGGATTTATAGAAATAGGGTGAGAGTTAACAGCACAGAGTGGAAGTTAGAGCACCAGGGGACAACGAATTAGCTTCAGAAGTAACGCCTTTTAAAGATTAAGCAGTGGAAGGTCCCCAGCGTTCTGATGACAAAGTAAAAACTGACTTTAAAAAGTCCAAAGGAGCATTTACTTTCTTGCCAAACTGTTCTAAAAAATGTGGTTTTGCTGAATGAGCTTGGGTTTCATGATATATTTACCTGCTATTCTGCTTTTCTTCTTCAGCGGTGTATTTTTCTCTTTCTCAACTTCTGAGTGTTTTGAAGCTATTCTCATGACATTCACTGGGAAGAAAAATGAAAACCATAAAGAAATAAGAGGAAGAGCTTTTGTGTTTCAAGATAGCAGCAAAAATGAGTAACCTGCCTGCTGAATTTTTGTTTGCCTTTTGGCAGGATTATGCAAAAGGCAGAAGAGAAGGACTTTTTTAAGAGATAAGGCAAACATTTGCTAGAGAAGGTAGCTCCTACACAGGGTTTCAGGCAGCTCGACAGGGCCATGCATTTTTAGTGATGCACTAAAAGAAAACCTCAACGTGTATCAGTAACAGCGTTACTGAAGGGTAAGGGTGCCAATGAGCGCTGCTGCATACATTCAGCTTGCAGATGGGCTTAGGCAGCAGCTTGTGCAGGGTGACACTGAGGGGGGGAATGATCTTGCCACATCATTCAGGTCTCTTGTAACAGTTCCTGGACCTCACTTGTGGGAAAACTAGTTTTTGGGGGTACCCACAGGCAGTCAGGAGGATTACACTAATCAGTGCAGGTGCAGGGGACAAGGTCCGAGTAGCTTATTGAAGAACATGCTCGGGAAGAATCAAGGGGGTGTGTTTTCTTCTGGTGGGGATTTTTTAAGGGCAACCTGCCAAGCATTTCAGCAGCTAATTATATCAGGAGTTTATTTTCTGAAGTGTTTATAAGTGATCCAAAAAGAGGGAGGTTTGATTCTTCCACTTGACATGTGCCAAATATAATTGGGATGATCACACACTGGTCAATCTGTGAATAAATTGGATTTGCAATTTTGGCAATCACCCGGCTTTTGAAAGGCCCTCTGGAAATCAGGATGGTTTGTTTCATGCAATGCTGACAGTTTGTGCACAAAAAAAGAATAGAAAAATAAGCACTTTCTTGCTAGACAAATAAGATCTATGATGAAATCTTACTCTTTTGAGGTTGATGGCAAGAGTCCCATTGGCCATTATTTCACCCCAAATCTTTCAGCAGTGAACCTAGTAGCTCCTAATAGATCTGCAGAAAAAAACCTCTATGAAATGTAATCTGATAAAGTTATCTTTTGTCCTTGCAAGCATTCACAACTGTAAATACTGTGTATGATCAAGCTGACATTGTCCTACATGTAAAAAACCCATCATTTACGGAACTTAAGAAGTGAGGGAAGCCAGTACTTTCTTTAGGTCAATACCACAATGGCAGGGGAAATGTCTAAAAGGACTTAAAACAAAGGCTGAGGACTCTTTCAGTCCTATCTTCAATAGACTTTTCTTGTCCATCTAGTCCGTTAACTTTATCAGTGCATCATTCTGAAAAACTGGCTCAAGGTCAGTTGTTTCTGGTAATTTCTGTGCTTGTACTCCTTATGCACCCTTCTGAATTGTTTTCGTCCTTCCTGTTTTCAAAGTCTACAGGGCTTACTTTTTAAAAACCTTAAAGGAGAAATGGGAAATAAGTAACAATTTCTTGTTCTGAATTTTGCTATTTCATCTGTTCTCCCTATTTCTCTTTTAAGTTCTTTTTTTATTTTAGTATTTTCCCTTTATTTTAATTAGAGATGAAAAAACTACGAGACCAGAAAACTCTATTTTTTTTCTTTATAAAACTACTTCATTTAGGTCTTAGTTCAGCAAAGAAACTTAATTCCCTGTTAAATTTAAGCATTTGTTAAAGTCCAATGTGACTTAAGCAGGTTAAATATATTTCTCAAGAGAAGTGGAATATATCTATATATCTTTCACCTATACTGCATCAGTCCATGCATTTCAGATTGCTACTGCCACTATCCAGTAACCTTAACTCTAGGTGCTCCTAGTATCATCTCAGCTCTTTTGACTCCAGTGGGAGCAAGATACATTTCTTCAGTTATTTCTCTCCATGTCAGATGTTAGTTGTTAGAACTCAGGACAAAATCCAAAGTTCAAGAGACGTCATTGACTTGTAAACCTTTCTCTTTGATACATATTTGCCTTTGTGACAAAGAGCAAAAACTCAACAATTACTTAGTCTTCTTAAAAAATGTCATTTATACATGGTATGTTCAAAACCCAAGAAAAATTACAAGTATTTGTTCAAAGAAAATAAAAGGAATCCAAACCAAAATACACTGTTGTAAATGCAATGTATGAATATAGACACGAGGATGCAAGATTCCTTTCTAATTCAGACTTTCAATTTCAATGATTGCAAGTTTTTGTCAGTGTAACAGTGGATAAAAAATTGCTTTCAAAACTGTTTATTAATCCAACTGCCTAGCAAGAAGCTCTATCAAAAGCCAAGTTAACTATTGGTCTGCTGGCTGCCACTGATGACAAAGTTTAGACTGTCTGAGAGCAAGACTCCCACTGAAATGAACTGAGCCACCAGAATTCTACATTTTTGAATGGCAGCTAAATTATACTCAAAATTTACTACTTTCATGAAGACTTCATCCCTTGGTAAATTTTATTCCATAGTGTGAAGTACAGATACTCAGTTAATGACCAGGTAAACAAAAATTTAAAAGCATGTTAAAATCTATGGAGCTCATACACATGTTAGCATTTTAACATCACATAAATTTGCAGAAAGGACTATCAGGTCATGTAAATAAATGAATTGTGTCAATTTTCTGTAGTTATAGAATCACCTGAGATGTCAAGATATTCTTTGTGCTTCTCTTTCAAAAAAAAATATGTGGGTAGCTAGGTATGGCCCCTGTAATCATAGTAGCAATGTGCCACAGAAGTATCTAAGAAGAAAAGTAACACTGTCTCTTTCCCTCTCTTGCCTGTGTGCAAAATTTTGTGTTGCGCTTAAAAGTGTATTTTTCTTTTATTCTGCAAGGAACTGACTTGATATACCAAAAGCGAGGAGGAAAAAAAATATTCCAGGACAGTGAATGCGAAGAAATCAGTTTTTTACTTAGTTCTGACGGGTTTTGGAAATCACATGCATTAGGGGTAGATGCGTGAAGACCGAAAGTATTCATTGAGATTTGCATGGTCCATTGCTTACATGTTTGCTCACAGCTGAATGCTTTTCTACTTACTGCTCATGCCATTATCGCAGCAGGCTCACCCTGACCAGTGCTCGGGGTGGCTATTAATAATCCACAGGAGGGAAAGTTTTGCTATCAAAAATTACAAACAGCCTTTCTTGAGACATCATTTTTCTTGAGAGGGCTCCCAAGTTTTAACTGCATTTCTGGCTGCTCAGAACACTTCACAGGTTTCTGAGTAATCCTTGTGTGGGGGCCTTGCTAATCTCTGTCTTGTGCCGATTTTATGCTTTTGGCTTATTGGAAGAGGATAAGGAGAAATAAAAGGATGTTTAATATCATAGAGAACTCAATAGAACAACAGACACCTCTTCCATTTATCCGTAGTTTATGGGAGCAAATGGACTGTTCAGTTCTTCTGCTATCTTCCTCCTAGGTCTTAAAGGTGACTCCCAAAATAAAACGAGGCTGACACAACAACCGTAAAGCACTGTGACAAATTAATTGGTGGTGCAAGTTTTCTGGTACAATCCTTTTTCACTCTCTGTATTCTACAGCTTTTTCCTAAGTTCATGCTTCCCCTTCCTATGTTGCCCAACCCCTGTTCTCACAAATTCCAGTGTTGTCTGACAGTGCCGCTGCAGCTCCTCTTTACTGAAGCAGACTCATAAGACCATGTTAGCTCGTTAGATACTTATTTATCCTCTCTATCTGGAATCACAAGATCTTCTTCCAGTAGTGACATATCCCTTACTCCTTTCCCTTTGTCCCACACAACTTGGGCTTTGACTCTTCCTGCTCCATGTGCATGAGGAAACTGGTATCTGGGCAGTAGTGTCTTGTATGTCTCGCAAACACTTATGAGGAAGCCTTGATCAGCTTCGCATATTGTCCCAATGATATTATTTAATTTAGAACATTTAAAGTATTAGGAAAAAAACCCCAAAAGATAAGAGGATGGTAAACACGGGTACTCAAGCTAATTTAGAGCCCACCGTTGTTCTTGCTGACGTTGATGGTATCTTTTAGCCTGTGATTTGCCTGGGGCTGTGACCGCTGTAACTCTATGGATGTTGACACATTAGCCAACAGCTCTGTAAATTAAATGCCCTTTGCTTTACCCCAAACTCTTCAAATACGTTCAGTGAGGCATCTCATTTCTTAAAAGAAGAATGTCCTTAGGCATTCAGTATAAAACTCTCTAAAGTTAATTCCTAATGATTTCAAGAGCAATTGGATCAAACCTTTTCACCACATAAGCTATTTTAATCTGGTTTCCTATGTTGTGTTTTTGTTTTTTTTTTTCTTTTTTTTTTTTAATTATTATTTTATTTCAGCATTTACTAAAGGACTTCTAGGACCACAATGGAAAAGCAGCAAAAATCAGCCTCTTCTTTCTTGCATTCTTTTTTTTTGTGATGAGAACCTCCTATTCTGTATTCATCATTCGTGTAATACCTCTACCTTCCACACGTTTCAAGTTAGATAGGATATATAGCACCTGTATACTCCTGCCAGCAAACAGCCAGCACCCAAACTTGCCAAACTAGAAGGTGCATTTGCTTGGCCTGGTCTTCTGTTGGCTTTGGACCTAGTAAGCACAAACTATGGCCATTTTTAGCATCACTAAAGACAGACCTATTTGATGTCTGTTTGCTTTAGGGTAAGCCAGGCAGGTGCTCAGGCAATGGTGCCTTTCTGAACAAAATGGGTACGTATGCAACAGAAGCTTTCACAGAATTCCACTCTGCTGTGGAGGAGAGCTGCTGCCTTCACTGCTCTTCCCCCACCGTGTTCCCACAGTACGGATGCTTATTTTATTTTTTTTTCCTTTCCCATGTTCTTGCTTTTTTTTGATAACATACATATAATTGTGAAAATATAAAGGAGACAAAGATTTGCTTTTGGAGTGATGGATGCCTAGGAAAGCCAGGGTTTACCCAAGATGGCAAGTGTTCTCTAGGATACAGCTTCGATTATTTTGTGGGCGCGTAGCAATATTACAACTAATTTGCTTTCACTTTCTTTAACACCATGGATACCACAGGGAGCTCAGCAAATCACTGTGCTGTCCCCTAAAATAAGTGACTAGTCCAAAATGACTGCACATAAGCAGTAATTTGAACAGTGCTGCAAGGTACCAACACGGAAAATCTAACAGGAGTGGTTTAGAAATACACTTCCATCTTCCAAATGTGCCTATGTTCAGTTCCTTTCATGTGTTAGCCCTTGAAGTGTTTTAAACACAGGATGTTCCTCACATTGCACATGGGGAAGAGTAAGTAGCGAGGCTGGCTCAACCAAGAGATTGTATCCGGCAAGTGGCAGATTGGTGAGCTGGGTGGACACAAATGCCCAGCTTTTTTCTCTCTGCCTGCTGCTTTGCCTTTTTCCCCATCTGGCATTCTTGGTCACTTCTGTTTGCAAAAAAGGTGTGACCAAAACTTCATCTTCTGGTTTAAGAAGATTATGCTTTATCTCATGCCACTATCTCTGCTGTGAAAGCTGTATATAACACCTGAATTCAGGAGTATAAAAGACAAGGTTGTCCAACTTTGAGAATAAACTTACTTACACTTGCCCAGAGAAGATACAATTTTAACAGGGGTTACTGACATTTCTGTGCTGACCTTAGAAAATCACTTAATTCTTACTTAAAGGGAGAATTTTTCTGTGCCATTTCACTCTTTGGCCTCCTTGCTGAGTACAGTAACCTGGAAGTTTATTTCATCTATAGGGACTTACTAGACTTGTTATAATAGAAAGCAACATTATTTTGTTTGGTTCTGTTTTGGATTGATGGGGTAACATTGGTGAAGGGTTTATACCCAGGCACTCAAATTAAAATCAGACCTACATCGTATCTTCACCCTGAGTTATATTTGGCAATGTACAAGTATTTTGAAAGTCATGGGAAGTGAACAGACCTTGAAAAAATATGGATACTCCAAATGTTGATATCATTGCTGTAAACTTTTTCATTGCTCTGGTATTTGGAGTACTCTACACTGTTTAATTTGGGCTATTAACATTCCAAGTGAAAGTAGCAAGAACTCTACCATAAGTTTATCTTTCTTTGGCTAATCTTAACATGCACCCAAGTCTCTGTCTAAGCTTTCCAGGAACCACATGGTATGGTTATATTTCAGAAGCACATTATCTACACTGTCTGCTTTAGCCATTTTACTGACACTGCCTAAGTGGCCCCCCTGGAAGCACTTACCTCTCTCCAGTGACTATGTAGGGAGTTTGCTCTTCTAATTTTTCTCTTCTGAATCAGAGCAAAATTAGATCTTACAGTAGACTAAACCAAACGATGCCAATATGTCCACCAGTGTCAAGTTAGAGTTTTGATCCTTTAAATCTTATTCATGCAAGTAAATCAGCAGTGCTGCTTGTGGAGTGGAAGAGAAGCGGAGCTATGTTATTAAAGGTCACAGGACCAGAGCTTCAGAATATTTGTGGCTTTTGCTCCACTCGGCCTTAAAATTCCCATGCTCAGCCCCCTCCCTCCATTGCTGTATTTTAGCCAATTTCTAAGTAATATTCCCAGCACGATACAATCCTGAACTTCAAAGCAGGCTCTTATTTTTTTACAGATGTAGTAAAAGCACAGTTATGAAAATAAACATCAGCTAATAATATAATAATGATGGAAAGGGCAAGATGCAACATAGTCCAATCAAAGAGGTTCAGACCAGCATTACTTCTTCACCAAATACTACATACAGATACACACACATGCAGAGGCACTCATAAAAACTGCTACACAGAATCTACCCTTAGCTTATCTAGTCCCTCCACTTTATTACATACTGATGCAGTAAAGCCTTTTGGCATTAATTTAATAAATGCAATGAATACTTATAAAAAAGATACCGAAGAACAGGATTTGAAAGAATCTTCTTGCTCTGCAACCACAGTTTCACCTAGCTTCATTGTATTTTCCTTTAACATTCAAATCTGACATGTCAGTGCATAGGGGAAAGTTTGCATTTTCTTTACTACAGGCAATTACTAGACTGTTGTACTGTTACTGCAAGAAAAATGATGCCAGGTGAAGAAAAAAGGAAGGAAAGGACTGTAATTATAAAGCGCACATTTACAGCTTTCTGTATCTCTGATGCACACATTCCACTGCAGGGATTTCCATCCCTTTTTATTTCAGTAGTTAAGTTTCTTTGCTCTGAAAGGCCGTGAAATGCATAAACACAAATCTAAGAGCAATATGTATGAAAATTACTGAAAGACTGTAGGATGACAAAACTACTGGGAACAGGAGAAGAAAAGTCTCAGGGGGCTGTAACACCTGAAACACACTTGAAGAAAATTTTATTTTTCCCCATTTTTACTGAAATTATCCTTCAACATTTTTTCTCACATTTTTTGGGAAAAAAAAAGTAGATCTAAACACTTTCTATTTTAAAGAGTTTAAAAAATGGACAAGTCTTGTGAAAGGGAGGATTTTGTGGAAAAATCAGTTCTGTTGAAAAAATTACTTTTGTCAAAACCAAAACACATAGCTGTGATTCAAACAATCAGGGAAGACCACATGGCAAGAAGAGCACATTCCCCTTTCAGAACCCAGAAACTGGGACACCGGCCTCCATACACTTCTCAGTCCTTATGCAAGGATAGTCCCTTGCTGTCATCATTTCAGTTACACAGGTCTGCACATGGTATGCACATAGCTCTATGTCTGGGGTGGAGCTCTGTTAAAATGCAATGCAGGGAAAAAAAAATCTGTGGATGGTTAGCATAAGTGCTTATAGCATGCTGAATTTATAATTGTACAGCCTTTATTCTGAGGGAACTGAAATTCATGAGCTGGAAAAAATATATTTGAATAAACATTAATTAACACATTCACCTTTTCCACATAAATAGTGGAAATTCATACTAACATACATCGACTCATTTCACAAAGCATAGATACCATTGACATCCTTGTGCGTGCAATACTTCACTTAAGGTTATCTTGTTCCAGTACTAAGTAAGTCCTGCAATAGATTATTCACAATGTTTTCATTTAAGTTTGGCCATCATTTGAGTGGTACTTGGGCAGGTTTCATCTCGCTGCAGCAAAGGCTAGTTGTGTCATACCTGATGAAGGTACAAAACATGGGACAAAGACACTTACAGCTTCCTTGTGCTCAAAGTATCTGCTGACCTCATCTGCAGAACTAAAGATCTGTTTAAAATATATTGTCATTTGGGTTTAAGTTAATTTTGACACAAAAGAAAAACATGCAATATACCTGTACTATTTTAGGCATATCTAATTAATTGATCTTATCAGGAGTTGGCCATCGAATTCCGTCTAGCAGTAGAAAGTAGTGGGATATCCACAGTATTATTTTACTCAGTTATGCAAATTGAAAGGTTTTGTAGTGAGAAAAAGATAAAGATGACTATAGACAACTTAAGAGAGCTAGGTACAAGTGCTAGATTTAAAAGGCGAGATGCTGTTTAAGGATGCCAGCCATGTTATACAGCTGTTTTTCCAAGACATGAACACAAGGGTCAAAGGGACCATAGAAAGTCCCTTGGGGAAAGAAAGGTGAAGCGAATACTTGGCCGCTGCCTGAGAGGAAATGGGGAGCACACTGAAAGCAGGGGGAAAGGAAAAAGAAAAAATATAGATAGGCAATCTGACAAGCACAATGGCAACACTACACAGACTTTGCAGAACATGCAAGCAAAGAATAAAGATTTAGGTAAGAGAGAGGAATAAAGATTTCTTTACTTTTTAACCCTTTCCTGCATGTACCTCTGAATGAGTAAGAGACTGTTTGAAGAAAGCCAATTCCACATCACTGGTCATAGGTTCTTAGATGAAGGGATATTTTTTGCGGTGTCAAATACAGCTGACATGTCATGTCTCTTGTCATGCCCTCTCGAAGCAAAGAAGTGCAACCAAAGGATCCAGTTTAAGATTAAAAGAACTGTGATGATATTCCTGGTTACAAAAGCATGAGTGCAGACTAACCCTGGAGCTCTGACAGTTTTCAAAAGCTTTTCACCATTTTCATTTATTGCATTAAAATGTACATTGTTTCCTTGGACTTCCAGGTTTCGGGTCACACTCCAGAGGAAGAATTCCCTTTTCCTTCCTTATTCAAAAAATTACTAAGGGACATAATATATATTCAGGAACCAAGGCACCAGCAGGGATTAACCACATTGTTAATGCTTTCAGTTGACTCTACTTTCACTGCACCATGTAATTAAGTATCAATACATGTTGCAAAGGGTGACTGTATCATGGAAGGTAGAATCTATATTCGGTTCAGCAGGCACAAAGGAAATAGCTGCATAGGAAGAAGACATCTTTGTGGTTCAGTAAAGTGTGAAGTTCTCTAGTTTTTGAGCAGTGCACAGGACAATTACAGAGAGGAGGTATAGACCCCTGATGATCCATTTCCAGGAGGAAGTGTGAAAAAGGGCTTGAAGAGAACCTGAAAATTTTATTTTATTCCAGCAAATCAGTTGGAAAAGTCTTCAACAATTTTTGAAATAAACTTTGATGTGTTCCACTGCCCAGAATCATGTTTCCACTGAAGCCAATGGCAACGCTCCTGCAGATTTCAGTGGCTATAAAATCAAGATGTGACTGTTGATAAAGAAGATAGTGCTACATAATTCATTTTGTGCTTAGAGACTTCAGACCAGATTTGTTAAGATTTTTTAATTGCTCAGCTGCCATTGAACTAAGTAGAGGCAGGCAGTGTAATAATACTCTTCTGTAATATCTGAATCAGATTAGAGGACTTAAGTCTTAAAGCCATTGTATAAATCCCTATGATCAACTAATACTTCAGATCACTTAAACTGATCATGTTCATATTTTTAATTCAAGCAGTAGCCTCAAACATAATATGTTTTTTTCATCCAAGGTTATATGTTAGTTATCTGTTGGTATCTGTTTTCTTGGTTTAGCTTCTGCTATCTGCAGAAAACTTTGAAAAACAAACACAATGAATCTATGGAAATTATGCATTTGTTTAGACATGTCAGAATTTTAAGCCTTATTACTCTTCTAATTCTATTAACCTTTACTTATCTCCTTGTTAGGCTTCTTGTTAGAATAGGTGTCTACATTGTTCAGACACCTACTCTGGTTTTCATGGCAGCTTATAAAATACTTCCATTAAAATCCAGAAAGGAACTCTCCATCTATCATGGAGGTGCATGACTTTCTTTAAAAACAACAGCCTAGACTTTGCTAGGGAAGAAGGACTTTTTATCTTTGTGACAGAAATCTCAGCTGACAGCCCTGTTTATGCTACAGAAAATAATGACTGCTGACAGTCTCAAGGACCACCCAGTGGGTTATTTACATTTGAAACATTTGAAATCAACTCTGTTTAGATAATGTTTCAGTTTTGCATCTGGCTTGCCTGCACATGTTGCTTGTATGCTGTATTAAAGTTAGTACGTCTCATTGGAACGGTAATCAATAATGTCCAAGTTTCATACTGTCAGCCAGGATCTATTAATGTGAAACCGCTGAGTTTCATGTTAAACATTTTGTTCATTTGGATTTTGGAGCCCAGTTGTTAACAGAAAACTCTTCATGTTTAAGAAAACTGGCATTTTAAAAATGTAAGTGAGTAACATTTAGGCTTTTTATTCTGACATCACCCTCAGGAGAAGAATATAAATAGAATTTTTTAATATTATAACATGTAAAATAAAGATATTCCAGGCTACCTGAGTTTCCTTAGGCTTGGTATGTTAGATATCATCAACAATCAATATTGTTAAATTAAGAGCCCTAGATTAAGATAATCCCTTTAGCAACATATGACTTGAACAATTTTAAGAAATAACAGCTTTTCATAAGATCTGTATTTTCCTCAGTTCACAAGTTCTTTTTTCAGCTCACTATTTTCCATCTCTTTGTTTTGCCAAGAATACTTCTAAACTGATCAAAAGAAGAATAAGTCAAAGGGTGTTCTACTAATCTAAAACAATTCTCTGAATATCAAGTTAGATAGATACATATTTTTATCCAGTATTTGTCTTAGGACCAAAAAAGGCAATGATGAAATAAGCAGATAGCTTGAGTGTGTCAAAACTAGCAACTAAGATTAGTATCCCATATTAATTCATATTACCGAAGTAGATATGAACTTACATTGCTGTTAATTCTATCTTTCCCTTTCTTAGATTTTCCATTCTTCATTCACAGTGGCAGTGATCCATAGTTTCAGTTCATGTTCCAGTTTGGAAACTTTTGTTAATAGGATTTGAAATTGTGTCTCCTTGCTTAATTTAGTAGGTCATGGAGAAAAAATCATACTTATTTCTGAAATGCGAGAACAAAATATTTATATACAGAGATCATCCTGAAGGATTGCCAACAAAATGATATTAGGATGACAGTTTCAAGGAACAAGTTAATCTTCTCTACTACAGACTCCAGAAACCACTCTAGAAGGCATTTCATGCAACCTACCTCTCTCAGCTGACTGCTTTGGAAAACCAGACACCTAACTTGGGAAGACTCCTAAACCTACTTGAACAGGTACCTGAAAGTAGATGGCACAAATCTAGGTATATTTTCAAAAATAAAAATGCTCTTTGGATGATGTGTTTGTTGCTGCTGAATATCCTTCCCCTCCACTTTTGTTTTTGTTTTTTAACATTTACCAGCAATGTGGCAATGAGTGCTACTCTACAGAAGGGGACCTCTGTGTATCAGAAGAAAAAGCCTTGCTACAAGAGGAAAATTCTTGACATCACAAAATACTCTAACTTAAACTAAGGTAATGTTCCAAATCTTGAGAAGGCAAAACAAGGAAATATCTATAGGATTTTACTTTTTATATAGCAAATTCTTTTTTATGCTATCCAAAGAGCAATTGTGATTAGGAATCTTCAAAAAGAAAGTCTGTTTCCTTTGGCTGCCATGTTCATGACCATAGTCCAAGGGATCTACAGGAAAAGATGCTGGCAACCTGGACAGTAATCTGCAGAGAAGGTCAGGGCTGTTTCAGAGCTTCAGTTGTAATTGGCTTCAAACATGTGAAGTGTATGGGATGCCCTTTTAAATGACAGAAGTAACTGACCAGAAGATGGTAATATAGGAAAAAAAATGCTTAGCATTGACTTATGCAACGTCAGTATCCTCTCTGCTAGGAATGTGAGCTACTGGAAAGCTACATTAAGAGTGTGTATTGCTTGAAAGTGTGATGGCCATGGAGAAAATACTGATTGGATTCTCCTCAGAGGCATATAAATATATCAATAATCTCTGTCTTACACTGTAATTTGAGCAGCAGCCTGGCTCCTAGGACAGTCAGCAGAGTAATGTAGATTTTAAATAAATGTAGCACCACTTAACATTTAAAGTCTAACTCAAAGCTACCAAAAGAATCCCACAGATGTAAAATCAGCTGGAACAGGCCCAAGTATTTTCAGCATTGCCAGAAGGAAACAACGGGTTAGTCTGAAAAGCATGAAATCAGATATGCAAAAGAAGTGATGCAAAACACATCAAACACAATCTTAGGCTGTGAAATCTTAGAGCAGCTTGTCCCGGTTCACATTTGTAAGAATCTGATGGCTGACAAGAAACCAATTAGAATAAGAGACTGATGTTTTGAATTTCTGGCTTAACTGTGGCCTTAATTTTGACATCAAATATGACAGAAGGCAATTGGAAACATTAAAATACAAAACACACTAAAGGGAATACCAGGCTGAGAGCAAGTAATAGCCTGAGACAGGTTTTAAAAGGTAATGGGCAGATCCGGTTTCCAGAAAAAATGACCACCACAGAATATAACTCAAATTAAAAACAGTATTTTAACAGACATCTCCTCTGCTTAAAAAAAAGTTCATTTTGGCCCAGATTTCTGCAGTTGGCAAGATCTTACAGAATGGCACCTATTTAAGTGACTTGATACTTTAGTAATCAAAAATGTCTCCCAAGCAGCTGGAACTGTCAATCTGTGACAATACCTTTGCATCCAGGTGCTTTATTTATTTCCCTCAACAGCATTATCTAAATTTACTGTGAGGCATAACTCACATTTAATTGTGTAAAAATTAAAGTCTAAAATGATTTAAAACCCTTGGAGAGAAGGATTTGACTAGCATTTGCATTTGGGGGAAAAGAAATGTCTGAAAGCATAAAAAGCACTGCAAATATTGTGAAAACAGGACATTCAGAAACTCAGAATTCTAATAATGTTTGTTGTGAGACCATGTATTTGATTTGACAGAACAATTTTCATTTACAGGAATGATGTGAGAATGTAGTCTGCCAAAGCCAGTTAACTAGTCTCTTCTTTTTTTCCCAACTAACTATTTGGTACAGTGGTTAGCATTACTCAAGTGTTGAGAGGGAGGCCACAGGAAGGTTAGGTATAATTGCCCCAGATACTGTCAAACATAGTCCTCGAGCATTCAGCAAGTCAGATACTAAAAGGCCATGCATAGCACAGGAGCAGTACAAGACTGGAAAAGGATACACAGGGGGAAAAGAAGAAGAGAGGAGGGGAAACTCTTTGCCTCAAAATTTCTTAAACAATAAAATTACCTATGATTATTGGTTTTGTGAATGGAATTAATGGTATTCAGTAGTTTATGGAAACACTTCATATACTTAAAATGACCTTCAGGCTCATATTACCACTACAGACAATGTCCTCAGGTTCAACAAGCAAGCAGCTCCTGGTTCTTCAGCTAGGCAAATCTTCCATGTGGTAGACAGCTATGTTTAGCTCCTCTAGGCACTGCCCGGCTTGCTTTCTCTACCTCTCCTATAGAGTTGTATAAAAGAAATTCTAGCTTTAGGCTAGAAATATGCATAAGTGTGCTAGGAGTATTTGCCTTTTCCATAAGGTTAAATGGAAGGTAAACTTTGCCAGGTAAAAGGTTCAAGAACTGCTTTTATAAAGGCAGATGCAAAGACTCACCTTACTGATGCAGATGGCAGAATTCTCTGAAGTCTACAGTTACAGGAATTTTTATTTCTACTGTTAAAAAAAAAGATGTAGGTAAAGAATTACAGGATGGATCGCATATATAGAAGAACACGTGGATATCAATCTAGCATCAGGGTTAGTATGCATTAGTGCATCCACTTCTGACATTTAGGGAACTATTTGCACTTAATTTTGGATGAAATTAACTAAAACCTTTTCCAAAGGATGAAGCTTGCTATTTCTTTTTATGTATTTTTCTTACATTAGTTATGGCATAGGAAAAGCCCAAAAGGTTTTCTTTGCAGTATTTCTAATTCAATTAAGAGCAAGAACCAATTAAAAACTCACAAATGGTTTCCCACAAACTTTCAGACTGAAGTGTTGGATAAATTTAGATTGTCAATACAACCTAATTTGATTTCAAAATGTTCTGGCCAAGTTTTTTAGAAATAGATGCCTATAGGTAGGATGCTGTGTCTATATTTAGGTAACACAGAAGAAAGGTCTACATTTCAAAAGCACTGTGCATCTAAGTACCCATAATAAATCAACATAAGCAGCTGCAGTTCAGCTCCCTTTAGATCAGACAATTATTTTAAAGATCTACTACAAAGGCTACATAACCAACTATTTTTGTCTTCCTTATGATCATATAGGTATAAGCTGTGTATTGAATTGGTAGAAATGTATGCAATATTTAAGACTGTAAAGTTTGACACAATTTGTAAAAAGCTGGTTTAAAAATTCGTGCAAGTATGATTAGAGCTACTGTAGAAATGTCTTGAGCTTTTAAAGTAGAAACTCAGCCATTTTTCAAGGAGATGCCAGTACTCAACCCTGAGGAATTTCCTCCTGCCATCCTACTCCCAATTTATTAAGGCAAACAGAACAGAACATCATTGAGGAAGACATTCAGTCAGACTGAGCTGGTCCTTATCCAAACGTGGATCCAAAATAACCACCCAGTGCGTGTGTGTACGTGTGTGTGTATGCACACACAGAGAGAGTGAAACAGAACAGATAATCAGGAACGACCAGCCGGAGATGATTTTGTGGAAGGTTCAATAAACAGGAATGTTTGGCCTGATATGAGAAGGCAGAGTGGGATTACATGTTTACTTGTTGCTGAAGAACTGGAGATATTAGCCACGACAAAAATTTACACCTACAGCTAACAGAAGTTTATTTTTTGGTCAGCAATAGCCTGCAAGGCAAAAAAATGGAGGAAAATGTCAGATCAAAAGTTTTGCAGTTATACTTATTACCAAAGTTAATTTTAAAAATTGTGAGTTGAAGTTAAATTACTAGTAAATTAACAGATTTTTGCAGAACAGATACTGCAAAGAATAGAATTTGAACACACTGTAATTATGGTTTTAGTCATGTACTTAAAAGTATGGCAAACGAACGTAAATTGACAAAATGATGTTGGCTGTCAAAGAGATGTGTTAGGAATAAACTAAATAAGGTTTACATAACTTTTTTAAATTGCTGAAAGCATTCATACCATTTTAAATAGTTAATTAAAGTGGATGCGTTAATTAAAACGTGGAAGAAAGATCTCTTGATAACAGTTGCATGCTGTTTCTGTTTAACAACGAGCTGATGAAATGCCTGTAAGAAAGAAAAAACTTTTTTTTCATTTTTCCACCTGCATTTTGTATCTTTGGCTGGTATCAGGATAAAATGAGTACTTTGAGTTTTAAGCTAATCTTAATGGTTTAAAGATAAACTCTAAAACGTATCATCCTGTCCCATCCTGTCCCAAATAAGAATACTTTTCTTATTTACATCATTTGTTGACAGGCAGTTCCCTAAATACTCTGAATACTGAAAAGTCTGGAACTATGGAGCTGTCAGATATTATTGTTTCACCATTACAAACATTATGTAAAACTTGGTGTATTTAATAATTACGGTGTTTTTCTGAGTTTTTGAAAGGATTCTCCTTGCAAAACTAACAGACCAGTTAGTCAGCTGATGTAAATTTTGCTAAATGCTGATATAAATCAGATATCAAGTCTTTTGAAGTTTTATTATATGGAAAGTGTGGATTTGAAGAAACTAAGCTGTCATTTGTCTTGTAACCACATAAAACAGAGGAGAAAGAGAGGGAGTCTTGATCCAAAAGCTGATGAGGAGATTGTATGCACTAGGATCTTCCTGTGAGTTGAACTCCTGCTGGACAGACTTGGTAGGTAGTCTTGTTACCATCAATGTATATTCTCCGGTATGCTTTTCTTTTGGAAAAAAACGGTTAGCTTGATGACAGTAGATTGGACAGTGAACAGCCTCACAAGGAAAAACTTGCACACACTGAACAAACTCAGACCAGTGGAGAAGCTACATCGTCTTAACACGTCTAAGGCTCTAGAAGTCCCTTCCTGTAAGTGATAGAGGGAGCTTAGGAACTAATTAAAACTCAGGTTTGAAAATATGGGTAGGGGGAAAATACAGTTTAGGGAGACTATGGAAACTGTTAAAAGAGGAACAAGACTACTTCCCTTTATCTTTCTCCAGTTGTAAGCAATGAAAGCTATCACAAATGGATATAGATGGTAAGGCTTTAATCTTGGACTTACCTCAAAAAAACTTGTTTAGTCCTCTCAGCTATTATAAGGAATATCTCTGAGTCCACTGGAAACCAAGCAAAACCCAAACTCATACTGAGGGTGAGAATAAAAGAAGTTTTCATTCTTTTTGTCCTTCAACTGTGATATTTACACAAGCATTTCAGTCCCTGAAAGGATAAACCTTAGGCCACAGACAGCAGGAAGACGCATTCAAATGCTCCTAGCAGACAAATAATTTGATATTTTATAAAAGACCAGAGTGGGTAAAAACTATGCAAACCTGACATCAATATGTGTACACGTTAGTGAAAACACACCAGCTAGACCTGTCAGAAGGAAGCTCCTCTGTAGCACACCTTGCAACACTGATCCACCAGTCCAGTGACCCATCGATAATCACATCCAGAGAAAAGCTTAGAAGTACAATGGAAAAAAATATTTCTGGACACCACGGAATTAAAAATTTTAAGCCTATAAAATGGTAATCCATAAGACTTCTTCCAAGAAAGAATTCTACTTTGACTATTTAGGATGGTGAAACATTTAATGTTAAAATCAATTATGATTAAGTTACCTGATGATGTTGAACACAGAATGTACAGTCCTACCTATCACACTTTGGGAATTACCTTGCTCAAAAGAAAGCCTACGAAGACTGACAGGAAATTGGGCTGCCATGTATAAAATATAGCCACAAAATAAATATGGAAAGTACCTGTATTATATAGAGAGGAATTACTATTGTCTGATTAACTGTGCTTGAGCAATAAAAATAGGTTTTTTATATGCTGAAGGTAACTGCTTATATGAGCAAGATGATGAATTGAACCTGCTCAACACCACAGCAGAAGTACTTTGCCTGTAATCTCTGTACCTTTTATTAAGTATCCCCTTGAGGGAACTCCATGGCTCCATAACCCATCTTTTCTCTTCTAGTACAACTACCTACTGATTTGGTCTTACACATATCTATCCTACCAACCCCCCACCAAAACCCAGATGCCAGGCACCTCATAACTGGTCTACAAACATGTTTAATACTTTGTGCTAGAGGCACCATCTTCTTCAATATCTTCTCTTTCTTCTGGATCTGGGTCAGGCATCCTGTAGCAAAGGAGAACATGGACTTTGTTTCATGGAAAACCTCTCTTACCAGAACATAAGCATCTCTTGGGTGCCTCTGTATATCTCTAGGTTTTTGTTCCTAGACCTACTGCAGAAAACCTGCTACATAACTACCTGTTCTTTACAGATTTCTTAGTTTACAGAATTGTGCAGACTGCCTTTCACTGTAAAGCCCATAACTAAAAACACTTTTGGAATTAGCCTAAGCCTACTGACATGGGTTGATCCAGCCTGTGTCAAAGGCATGTAGAATCAGGCAGTAGCATTCTGTAGTGCTTCAAGAGGGTTTGTTTTTGACAACCAATGGCTTTTCTTGCTCTAGGCTAATTCACTGAATCTTCTCTTTCCTATGTTATATTCAGAGGAAGAAGGGAATTTTCCAGGTAGGAGATACACTTCCCATTTCATATTTCCCCTTCAAAACGTGGCTTGGATTTAGTAACTAACCAGTACTATCCTGCAGAGTCTACAGACTATCATGAACACTTAGATTAGACAACCCTCATTTTTCCTGAACTGAGCTAAGTCAATCCAAGAAACTAAATTTACATAAACAATAAAAAGATTTTGCTGTGCAAGTTCATAAATTCTGACAGTTTCATGGAAGCAGACACTTGAGATGAGTTAAGAAGCTTTAACAACCCTACACAAAGGCAAGCATAGTGGCTGAAAAAGCAGACAGCATTCTGGAAATGGCTAATTAATTACTGCAACACAATTCTGCTAGTGGATGCTTCAGCTTGTACTGCATAACTAAAGTGCAGCAACAGGGTATAATAAATGCAGGAGTGATTCTTTGTGAATATGTGGCATATCTAGCTTCTGGGTCTATGATATTATTATTAATCCTGTCCACTGAGTCTTGATATTAGATGATTCAGTGTTTCCTTGCTTAATAAGCAATAGATGCCATCTATGGAAGATAGGCAAACACAGGATTTGCTTTCTGGCAGATGCTACAACAGTCCTAAAGGCATATGTTAACATTTCCACTGCAGCTATGTAAGGTTATATAACTCACTCCAACTGGTTGGAAATACTTTCTAAAAAAATACCTGCAAGCAGTATGGATCTGTTTGGTGGTGGTATCTGTCTGAAGACAGATCACATACATCTGTCTTGTCTATGAGGCAAAGAATATGAAGGATTTTCATTGAAAGGTAGTAAACACATTTGACTATAGTCTCAGTCTCTTCTGTCTCATTTTGAGTTTATAAAAAATGTGTGGCCCAGTCTGAAAGAAATTCAGAAACTTTTGCCAATGAGTGGAGCAGAGTGATTTTTGCCAATGAGTGGAGTGGATTTCTGGAATGATCCAGAAACTTTTGCCAATTAATGGAGCGGAATGATTTTCTACTGATGATTAAGTCTTCCTCTATACTAGGCTTAACCTTGCCATTCAGATGGGATAACTTAAAGCTAAATAGCACCTGATAGATTAGTAGATCATAACAGCAGATCAGCTGCAACTTGGTTGCTGGAAAGATCAGACATACTAATTTTCCATCTGATACTCATGGCACTGTTAGAAGAAACAAGGTGTTAACAAAATACATTTTCAAGTGGGGAAAAGACGAGACTGAAGAAGCATAATTATCATCTTGGCATTAACTCCATATAAGAGGCAAATTCAGCATATCCAGCAACGAGAAAGAAACTAAACAGGTTCTCAAAAACTCCAAGTCTCATTCTCACCTCTGCTCTGATTTGTCACATCAACTTTCAAGTCAATATCTGCATCTGTAAAATGAAGTTGATTTACAAAAATACTCAAAATTAAGTTGAAATCTGAGAATGATAGTGCTACACTTTACCACTACATATATCCTTGTCCTGGTTTCAGCTGGGATAGAGTTAATTTTCTTCCTAGCAGCTGGTATAGTGCTGTGTTTTGAATTTAGTATGAGAATAACGTTGATAACACACTGATGGTTTAGTTGTTGCTAAGTAATGTTTACACTAGTCAAGGACTTTTCAGCTTCCCATGCTCTGCCAGGTGCACAAGAAGCTGGGAGGGGGCACAACCAGGACAGTTGACCCAAACTGGCCAAAGGGCTATTCCATACCATATGACGTCATGCTCAGTATATGAACTGGGGGGAGTTGGCCAGGGAGCAGTGATTGCTGCTCGGGGACTGGCTGGGTGTCGGTTGGCGAGCAATTGCATTGGGCATCACTTGTTTTGTATATTCTTTTATCATTATTATTACTATTATTATTTTCTCTTTCTCTGCTTTCCTATTAAACTTTCTTTATCTCAATCTATGGATTTTACTTTTTTTCCCTGATTCTCTCTGCCATCCCACTGTGGGGGTGGGAGGGTGAGCGAGTGGCTGTGTGGTACTTAGTTGCTGACTGGGGTTACGACAATCCTACAGATACAAATATCTTCCCTATCTTACTGATTTTAAAACCAAGCATAAATGTAATTGCTTCTGCCATACCTGCAAAAAAACATCTGTGTTTAGTAAAAGTAAAGAACTCCAACTCGGAAATGGTTTGAAGCAAATTTGAGAGCATTTATTACAGAAAGAGACCATAAATTATAATTTAATAGAAATCAATATTTTTTCAGCATGTCTAGTTAGAAATTGTTTGTAATTTTTCCCTCATGTAAAAAATAAATCCATATAGCAAGACAGAATTGAAACTAGACAGAAATTGGAGTACTTTTTATACAGCAACTTGCTCAAAATTAAACGTCATCATAAATTGACTATCACCTACTGTTTATTTAAGAAATAAGTTTAGGGAAAAGTTGAGGTCATTTAATGCATTTCAATTTTGTGTTAGAATAGTCTTGATGAAGAATCTAATTTTAATAAAATCTGAAAAGTTAAAATATATTTTTCAGTGTAAATATATTACTGCTTCAACTTTTTCTTCTATACAAGTTTAGTTGTTACTTATGGTAACATAATTAGCTGGAAAGATGCCAGTTTGTCCTCCTATTCTTCCTTCCCACCAATCAAACTGGGAATCTGTTTTGGTTGTGACTGTGATTTTGTCTCCAGCTTTGAAAGTCAAGTCACCTGGTTGTTGTCCTTCGAATGAGTAAAGTGCTGTCACTTCTACTGGATTGCTCCAAGAGTTACCTGAAGTGAAAGAAATTAAATAAAAATGAAATTACTAAACTGCACATACAGTAAGTCCTTAAATACAATATTCTTAAATGACAGTAGAAAACAGTGACAAAGACACCAAAATAATTTATCTGAGCATATAAATCACTGATAAAAACCCCCTTCACTTCCACTACATTCTTAGGTAAGTGAAATTTGGATTCTAGCCTACCAGCACAGTCTATTTAATAAATAAAGTAGTCCTCTACACAAAATAAAGATCAGCAATTTTTTCTATATGCCTTATATGGTCAAACAGAGACAGTGGGAACAAAAGCAGCACGTTGAAGAAAGTGCAAGTACTTCCTGAAAGACCATTGAACAGAACAACTTTCAGGTTTTAGTTTTGGTATGTATTCTCTGTGACAGTTTCGTCATAGATATTACAAAAATTAAAGCAGGGATTTTGATTTTTTAACAATATTCAGAATATAGGATAGTAAAATACAAAATAACTACAGCACTTCCCTTCTCTTTCCATAGGGTTTGCAGCATCTAGGATTTTGGTGTACCTCGCACATTGAATGAAACACACAAAATGTACTAGCAGAAAGAACGGATTATGGTTTGACGTACTGGAAGCGACCTGGCTCGCATAGTGATATTTTAGACCACATATACAAGTGGCTTTTATTCTCTTTCCACCAGGCTCCTACATAACTATTTCGGTCCTTAACTGGGGTTGGAATTGTGCCATGAGTCTTCTGATCTAGAGTTAAAATCACCCAAGGTCTTGGATACCATTATCCAGCCTCCACTCCTGTTGACACTTTTTTAGGCCATATCTCAATGTTTATTACTATTGAACTTTCAATCTCAGTGAGTATCTTCAATTTGCTAATAATTATGTTTGCTCTCAATTATTTTGACTGTCTGAACTATACAAGGTAGTTGTATTTGTTTAATGTTTATTTAGAAAACAGTTAAATCTCTCGCATGAATGCATCTAAAAGTGAAAAATGGAAGGTGCAACGGAAGACTAGTTCAGAGGAAATAATGAAGACGTTTACATAGTCAGGTGGAGAGATTTCATGATGTATTGTTCATATGGATATGATGGCTGCACAAATGCTCAAGCATGCAAGATTAAAGGCTTTTAGCATTAGCTGCACCTCCTTGCTGCCAGAACTGTGTTGCAAAAAGGGAAACCCAAGCTCTTCTTAGTCTACACATTGCAAGTACAGAGCTAGAACGGATGGTGCAAGAAGCACCGATACAACTTTTCTTTTGGCAGTCTGTTGTCAACAACTGATATGCACAGAACTTTTCTTCTAGTTGCTTTTATCATTTCAAAAGAATGAGGAAAAATCCTTTTTCCCCCAAGCCTCCCAAATACAAATGTAGCCAAAACAGGACAGACAGAGAAGAATAATGGACTACAAAGGTATGCATGACCAGCATAGGTTTTTTTTTTCCCAGCATCTGTCAGTATATATGTTCATTCCATAGGCCAGTTCTTTCCCTTCATGATCTGCATTTGTAGCGATCATCAAAGCTTAATACTTAATTCTTTGGCCATGTGCTGGGAGAGCGTTGCTTGCAGAGAAGTCAAACGCTGTCTTCCTTAATCAGAGTCTCTCTCTCTCTCTTGATATCTATATTCATGATCTAAATTCACACACCACTATTTCTTATGACGTGAAAACAAAAGCAGATGAGAATACCCGTGTTTATCAGGTCCTTATCTCCACCAGTTACGCCTGCCAAAAAAAGGCAGCAATGCAGCTTTTCTAAATACCTTTTTTACTTTCACACTTGAAACCCTGACAGACTGAGTATTCAGCAATTACATGATCTTCCTCTAAGAATTCAAGCATTTGATGCAGTCAGGATGATATGATGTGTTCCCATGCAAAGTGTGGTTTAAAGCTAGATATTTTGATTGAGGAAATCATAGCAAAACCCACAAAAGACGCTTTGACTTTTTACTCCTGGTTTTACTTGAAGAACAGTAAGAAAATACTGTGGCTCCGGACTCTTTAGGTGCTAAGGCATGAAAACAGTTATGATTGAGTCACATATAAAAAGGAAGATGGGGTGTGTTTTAGCCCTGTGCCACATTCAGGCAGCACGCATGGGTAAAAGTGCATTTTATGTTACGATGAAGGCTACAAATTCTTATATTTTGAGTTCTTAACCATATATGTTTCCATCACCTAAATGTTCAAATGGATAATCACTCAAGGAGAATTAGAGTTACTATATATTTACAACTGCCCAAACTGGAAAAATTAGATAACTGACATCACAAAAGAAGAGACCGAAAGTGGCTGTGAGAGCTTATTTTCATTACATTCAACAGAAGAACTGTCACTCACTTTAATATGCTGGACTTGTAGCAATGGCAGCAAGTAGTAGTTACCTCCTCCATAGCTGAACTTGCATTAAGAGTAAGACTGACTCTTACACAAACTATTGAGTATACTGAAATTGGCTCAGTAATAGTAGGAAGAAAAATGAAGGGAAACTAGACATAAATTAAAGCATGAAAAGGTGGAACAAAAGAAGTGCGTGTGAGATATTAAAGTGTAGGAGTGCATTTGATGCACCACAATCATGCCTCCAATCATTGTTTGCTCTGTCATATGAACAAGATTGTGTTATATGTTTCCCTTCCCACCTTTTGCCCCTGTGCATGTGTATCTTTCCAAACATGCGGAAACCTCAAAGCACCACAGCTGATTATGAACACTGATTTCTGAGTCCTTGCCCCATTTGCTACCTGCTATCATTTAAAAGCATTTTCCAGCTGTATTCCTGTCAGCTATTTCATAAAAATTCATACTTAATTTTCCCTAGCAGCTCTTTCCTATACTATAGTTTCATTTTATTTCTCACAAAGATTCTAATCTCTGTGTTTTCCTTCTGTATTTTTGTAGCATAAAACAGATAAAATGCATATTTATTGCCTCCAGATTGCAGAATCCCATGCCTCATATTAATATGGATCATCCTAACAAATAGGTAATCTTAAATGAATGCACTGTTATGAAATCTACCACATATATTATAAGGGAGAGCTATTCCATGTTCTTGTTTCCTGATTTCAGTTTTACATAAAAGGGTTTTAAATAAAATTGTTATAGTCAACATGAAGATTGCTGAATGCATATATTGAAACCACATTTGCAGCTCACACAAGATGGTGCTACAGTGCTACATACAGCATATGATACTGAAATCATTGAGATTTATGAGTATGCACACTGGAATAAAAACAAATTACATTGTGGAAAATCCTTAATTAATGGTATCTGAATACACACAGCACGCTTCTACAAACACAGTGGTCAGAACAGAAATATAGAAATTTTGGCTGAAGATCAATTAGTGCAGCGGCCAGCATACATATTCAATGCTCTGGCATACATGGGTATGGCGTATGCTGGATAACAAACTGCTCTGACCACAATATCCTTTCATTTTTATTCATCTTTACATACCATAATGATTTGAACTTTTTGCTAAGGAGTACTGCTATGGATTAAGGACTTGATGAGGCATAAACTAGAGTGAATTTACAGCCTCTTGGGCATGCTGCAGGACCACCCCCTGAGTGAATGAAAGAGCGATAAAACTATCTTTAATTACAGCACATTTACCACAGAATGAAAGCATTCTCTAGAAAGTTGCTATAGAACAGATACACTGGCTACATTTATATTAATCGGTTGAGGAGTGCCAGAGCCTTTCTTTGACTTTGAGGCCAACTGGCATAGATTGGCCACATACTTACTAGTAAATGCTCACCATCCAGAGAAGAGAGCCATATCCAAACTACCTACTGGTTTCTATACTGGAGTACCTCCTAAATCACATCTGGGAAAGTGCTAGGTGAGAATAACGCCAAGGAACTTCCTAACAACACAACCACATAGGTAACTGAGTTATAGTGCTTAGGCCAATGCCTTCACACTGTTTAACTGACTAGTAGGTGTAGCCACTAGTTTCACATTCTAATGCGAACCTATAAAATATTTGTAAACGCATAGCCTGATTCTAACACTTGTTTTTCTAGAAGAACAGGCATTTTACGTCATTTTGGGTTCAGTTTATTAAGTTTTCAAAAATTAAATCCAAGTTGGAAGACGGAATAGTACAGTCCAGCTGTGGGTCCCAAATTTAATTTTCCTGGCATAGATGTATATCCCATAGCTACTGAATGTCTGATGCTGAAGAACTTGCAGAAGAAGTATATAAAAACTGTAAAGTGCTGCTTTTGGCCATTGACACAGCAATAAAACTGAAATAAGTTTTATGTGCTTGAGGTTAGTGCTGAGATTGCTAAACATCCACTTTGCAATATTCACTAATTGTCAGCAATTAGAGAGCTAGCAGGATCTTTGTGGGTCATGTATGCACCTAGACGATAGAAACTATAAGTGAACTAACACAAACTGTTACTGCTGGTTTGGGGTTCATCCAAACCATATTAAGAAGCTTGCAAAAAAGGAGCCCTGTGACTCAATTGTTACTGAAGATGAGCCATCTGATCAAGGGTATTGATGACTGACAGCGTAATCCTATTGTTGATTGTCCATATATTATGCACTTCCCGCTAAATCTCTACTTTGATAAATGGGCTATGAGTCTGGTTTCTTTTGAAGCTGAAAGGTTATAACATTGCTTCTATTGGGACACAACATACCATATGAAAATGTAATTGTCTAGGTAGATATATTTTTCCTTGAAAATCAATAGTCTCTCTACCTTACCCAAATATTTTATGCAACCTTTAGAATGCATGGCTACAGTTATTGTTATTTAAAAATCAATGTGAATGAGCCACACAATCAACATACTAACTTCTACTGTCTCTGTTTTTTGTAAAGAAGTAGAGAGAAGTGACTGAAACTGCCACACAAAATGTTAAAGTCAGATGAGTGTCCAGCATCAGAGATGATAGAAGTTGTATAGTGCTGGCATAAAAGCTCCACCAAAAAGTGTCAGCTTACAGAAAAGCTGCAATAGAATTCTCATTGGTTAAACGGAGATCCAGAAAAGTAAGCAACCGTATGAACCCTGTTTGTGCAGAAGAAATAAGAGAAAACCAAACAGACCAAATGATGGAAAATAACTAGTGGATCTAGGCAGATGCAAACATCTATGCTTTTAAAAACAAATATATCAAGTATCAAAAAGGTTTATCATCACTAGTACTGTATTAAGAGGCATTGAACACCTTGGTTATTACTCATAGGTTTAAGACGAGAGCTGTACCTAACTGAACAAACAGAAATCTTAGTTCTTTACCTGTTACAGGACACTGGGCTTTTGTTTGGAAAGGATTAGTATTGAGTTTATAATTAGAGTTCAGGAAAGAATCCAAAGTAGACTGAAAAACTAGGTTAATTACTGGGTCTTGCAAATCTGAGTAAAAAATGATAGTTGGTGCTAGCAACAATGAAGAGTTTATAGGAGATTTTAATGACCACCCTTAGCAAATGGCCTGGACAACATGACCTGATAAGATACAATTGTGAGTGTGTATATATGTATTGATTGTCTGAAGGATGTTTGCTCCTATTTATCACATTAAAAAGGAAGACTATTATCAGGCCCCAACTGGATACTTAAAGAGGAAGACAACCATTAGCTTGATTCAACAGCTTTACATGAGCCAGCAACATGCCCTTGCAGCAAAGAAGGCAAATGGTATCTTGGGCTGCATTAGGCAAAGTATTGCCAGCACGTCACAGGAGGTGATCCTTCCTTTCTGCTCAGCGCTGGTGAGGCCACACCTGGAGTGCTGGGTCCAGTTCTGAGCTCCTCAGTACAAGAGAGACATGGACATGTCGGAAAGAGTCCAGCAAAGGGCCATGGGGATGATGAAGGGACTGGAGCATCTTCCTATGAGGACAGGCTGAGAGAGCTGGCTCTGTTCAGCTTAGGGAAAAGAAGGCTCAGGGGGATCTCATCAATGTTTATAAATACCTGAAGGTAGGGTGCAAAGAGGATGGAGCCAGGCTCTTTCCAGTGGTGCCCAGTGACAGGACCAGAGGCAATAGGCACAAACTGAAACACAGGAGGTTCCCTCTGAACATCAGGAAACACTTTGTTACTGTGAGGGTGACTGAGCACTGGAACTTGTTGCCCAGAGAGGTGCTAGAGTTTCTGTCCTTGGAGGTATTCAAATGCTGCCTGGACACAGTCCTGGGCATCTGGCTCTTGGTGGCCCTGGTTGAGCAAGGGAGTTGGACCAGATGACCTCTAGAGGTCCTTTCCAACCTCAATCATTCTGTGATTTGGTGAAAAAAACTTCAAAGAGACTTTTGAAACAAAGTTACCTTTAAGTATAAAAGCAGCAGGAAAATTTGTAATGGGGGGGTGGGGAGAGAGTCTGGACTGGAAACAGCAGTAATCAAAACCCACATTGATACAAATAGAAGTCACCTTGCCAGCATCACCTCTGTTTAAGCCAGATCAAGCAGTCTCCCTGTCAGACACTGACCAGCCTGTGCTCAGCTAGGGGAGTGACAGCATGCAGTGCACCTAGTCAGGACTTACATCTCTTTGTGCATATGCGACCTTGTAGTGGAGCTTTCTTGCCAACATATGGATCAGTGGATTGTAAAGAGCTGCATGAGCACACATAGAGTTGGAGTACCCACATCTCCCATAAGAGGTTTGTGCAAGTAGGAGAACCTGCACTGCCCGCATTAATTCTGTGTGCTCATACCCTGTACTACCTGTGAGAGGGGATGTGCATGAATGTAAACACTTGATATGCATGCATACCTGTAAGTGCAATTGAAACTTTGGAGGTTGCATTTAGAAACTTCAGGTGTTTATTAACATTTTGTAGTTGTCTATTATTGTGGTTTATTTGCTGTAATGCTAATATTGATCCTGAATGTGTACTTCACAGATTACCAGCTAACTATCTGTCATTAGTGAATTAATAAAGCACTTTGATCCTGGTTTTGGTTTAAGCTATATGAACCGAGCAGTCTTTCCCTATGACCGTTCTTGCAAAAGTGTCAAGATTAGGGTTCAGGCTGAATGTCTCATGGCCATTCCTGAGCTTTAAGTAATAATTATAAAGAAAGAACTTACTTAACTGCTGGTCTAGTAAGGAGGGCAAGTATGCATTGTAATGATAAAGGTAAGCCGAGAGCAGGAATTCAAATATGTAATAAAAAGCTAAGGTCACTAGCAGTCCCATGAGAAGCTAGGATGGCTGTTCTTTTGCAAAAACAAATCAGTTTAGCCTAGGACTGACAGAGTGACTGGGCTACTGTTAGGCTTAAGACTAGGATCAGAGGTTAATAAAGTAAAGGGCTGAAGAGAAAGATTCATTGGTGGACAAGCAATATCAGGAATAAGATGAGGCATTAAATGGCAAGAGTAAATATCTTACAGATATTTTCTGGATTTGCTGTGCTCGTCAACCGATAGAGCTAGATCTGGAAACTTTTAGTATCCCTTTTAGAGATACCACTGCATCCTTGCAGGACAGGTGAAGGATAGAATAAGAGCAACAAATGACTTACGGTTCATTCTGAGGTGGATACAAGTTAGTGCATTACAGTCAAAGTTAACTTTAAGGGTGGAACTAGAATTTAGGTACAGAATCCAGTTAGCAACAGTTATTCAGCTTCTACACTACTTGTAATAGGGGTTTGAACAGGTCCAGTTTTTACAGTTAGTGCTGCCCCTCCTCCTTAATATTGTCAGACTTGGGGCTTATTGAGCTATATTTTGGGTAGGATTTGGGTAGGAACTGCAAGCACCAGAGATACATGTTTTCTGCTGGATCCAGCACACTGTGCATTAGAATGTGGAAGGCAAGGGGTGGGCAAAGGAAATAGCATGTAGTAAATTCTGAAAGGCTTCAGGGTCACTACTAATGACAGGGATAGCTTCTGAATTAGTGTTAGGGCTCAGGACAGTAGGAACTAGAGACCTAAAATTTTGACTTGAAGAATGCAGCAGCATCAGGGTACAATGATGCCTAAAGGCAGGCAGAGAAATGGCTTAAGTTTAACTTTGAAGTAAGTAGGTGAACCACTAAGTTCAATCTGTAATACTCACAAGAATGGGATCAAAGCTGGATCTGGCAGGGAGCGCTTTTGGTTCTGTCTGAGCTCAAAGATACTTAACCTGAGAGTCAGTGAAGGAATGTAAAGGAGAATGATATGGGCAAAGTGATAGGGCAGGAAATTAACTTTGAAGCAAGAACTGAATCAAGATGAGAGTAAAGGAATATTGAATTTGCAGAGGTCAGAGAGAAGGATGTTGCAACAATTGAATCATAACAGGACAAAAGCTGGGACAAAAGTGGAGGCAGAAAGAAATGGCTGCATCTTTGAAATAGTATTCATAGAACAATCTATAGGACTCATTGCTCAGAAAGTGAGAACTAAAGAAATTCAACTTGAAGATCAGACATGTTCTGCAGTGGTCAGCAACAAGCAGTTTCAGATTCTATTTGATCATTTTTAGCTTGAATTCATAATTCATTAACAAAGGAGTACTAGAGCAAGGCAGGAAGATATGGATCTGGAACAAAGGTAGTTATGAGGTATCTGCAGAAAGTGTTATCTAGCAAATGAAAAGGGACAAAGGATAGCTACCTGGAAAATCTTAACAGAAAAATGGAGGGCTGGTAAGGATGCCTTCTTAGTGACACACTGGAAATACAGATGTAAAGGCAATTACAGACATAGCCCAGCAATGGAATTCAGGGAGCACAAGTATTACCAAAGAAAATATAAGATGACAATTAATCTATCAGTTTAAGGGAAGATAGAATGCACTTTCTAATACATGGTTATAAAGAGGTCACCAGAGACTTGGAAGTACCAGTTACATTTACATCACTGAATGGAGCAGTAACAAGGCCAACTGCCAGTCTGGCCCTGTCCATGCTATTAAACTTCATGTCTCCAAATCAGAGTAGCCTCATTCATATTGACTAGTGGGTACAGACTCTGGCACATGCTAACTTCCAAACTACTAAGGAATCATTTGACAGCCCACTACCTTTCCCAGATCAAAATCATACCAGGAACCTGTTAACAACTAATGGAATAAATGATAAAGTTTCAGTGCCCAAGCACATTCCCTTGCAATGTTCAATTTATCAGCATAGATAGAGCCAATGGCTTGAACCGTGTACAAGAGAAACTGCTTTAAAGAGGGTCCAGCATAGTACTGAAGAACTCCAAACAACGAGATAAAAGAAGATTAGGTAACAGCAATGTGATCAACTATGGGCTTTATAAGATGAAAGAGGATGAGATGCTGACACTGGGAAGAGATATTGCTGGATGAGATTGAGAGTTTAATGGTCAAAAAGAAGCAACACGATAGGATAGATACCCGGGGCAAACGGAGACAGAGGGGACAAAATAAGAATCTTCTGCATCTGTGAAAGCTATAATGTTTAGAGAAGATATGAGCTGAGGACGAGCAGAATCATCATATCTGTATCAGTATCCTCCTGAAAGATACCCAGTGTGGACTGGTAAGAGGGGACAGACACTGGCTAGGACCTGAAGAATGCTCTAGTAATGAAAGACCTCCATACAGATGAGATTGGGAGCATGTAACTAAATAAAGCACACTCTCTGAGACTTAGGTCGAAGCCTGGTGTGTTGCCAGACATTAAACCACCTTTTTGGCCACTCCTCTTTTTGCCTCCGTTAGTCATCTGGGGAGGCTATTTCAAAGCCCTACTTCCCCAGTTGGTAAGAAAGCTTTCTTAATGCCCAGCTTCCAGTAAAATCACTACTAGTTTAAACCTATTTTTTTGTTTGTTGACATTGGCCTTCAGCTGAAACCCTTCTTTCTTGGCATTTACTTTCCTTATGCTTTTATAGTCAAAAAAACATTTTTTAAACCTTCAGACTGTTACACTAAAAATAACTTAGCTACCCCATATCAGTCACTTCTTGCTCCACTCGTTGTATTTGTTCTTCTCCACATCTATTCAATTTTACCTAATTTTTCTTGAAAATTAATAAACAGAATATTACTGTAAGGTAAGAGGCCTGCAGGTAACTGAATTCTCACACTCTACCATTAAGTGCAGAGCTGTTTAAATAGAAGGGTGACAGAACTGAAGGAACAGAGAACTCATTTTGGGGAGATGATGGATTTATTTCTGCATGTGAAAGTAAAAAAATATTTGGGATGAATCAGCACAGGAGACTGTCAGAACAGATCTTTTGTTGAGGAGATAAAGTCATGAATGAAGAAATCAGCAAAGAAAGAATGGAAGGGGAAGGAGAGTAGAGAACATGGGAGGAACTGGAAGCCACAGAAAGCTGCGGTACACAAATGAGAGAAGTATTAGTGAGGTAGCAGAGCCTCTCTTTTAGCTGAAGGCTGAGCTGAACCAAGACAGCAGAATAAATGATAAAGCTAGACAACACAGAGCTAAGGGGTCAAATGCATTTAGAAGAATGCTAATGAAAAGTTACAAAAACTAACAATGGCAATTGAGAGAAATCAAAATAAAGGGGATGTGTACAGAATTTAAAGAAACTTCAACATAGAGAGCTACAGATTTTGAATATGAATGGATGTATTCCAAATCCCAGAACTCTAAACCCAGAGCCATATTAGAAATTCAACACAATACAATATTGAACACAGATGTTAGTCATTAGTTTGATGATCATTAATCCAACAAAAAGTCATCAGTTCTATAAACTGTTTTAATATTAGCAGGTTTTGAAAGAAGAGAAGTCTCTGTATACAATAAAGGAACCTGCTCCAAGCTTACCAAAGACAAAAAAGGAAGCTATCAAACAGAAGACTAGACGCATGCAAAAGTTAGGAGGGAAAAGATGTCTTTGTGATTAGTGCCTTTATCTGTTCCCTGACCATAAGAAGAAATACCAGCACATGTATTATAGGGTGCAACTATTTCAAAGAGACTAAGGACATGGGCCTAAAACTGCCCTGTTGATATTCATTTAGAAAACAGTTAAGATTGGCATTAATCAGGTTGAAGTCAAAGCACTAATTGTGTGCTGGACCAGCAATATAGAAAGAGAAATTGGATGGCATGTTGTCTGATACAATGCTAATTCTTCAGCTCTCTTTTCTCCAAAGAATTACAAAGCTGAAACTAATAACAGTCCCAGTGATACAGCATCTTTTTCAAGAACATGAGGCAAATCCGACGTCTTGGTTATATATGATCAGTCATACTGGGGAGTATCTACCTTTTACTACATCTAAACTTACCCTCTTGGTTTCCATTATATTTTACGTCTATTTCTGAACTATTATGTTAAACAGCAGCTATGAAAATAACTTCTGAACATGAAGTTATGCTCCACAGAGATTTGATTTCTTAGGTAAATTGTGTCAGGGATAGTCAAAGCAGCATTGGAAGGGAATCAAGAGGGAGAGTGTGGAAGAAAGATGTAAGGTTTAGTGCTGGATTTTTGAGGAAACCACTAATTATTCCTACATACCAATTTCCTGCAAGCTGTTGAGTCCTCTAATTTTAAGTATCTCATGCCCTACATCACTACTACATTTTGTAATTGCTTTTAACTAAGAGTTTTAAAGCAAGAATGAATACTAGTTTTAAATTCAAGGTATGTGAATTAACAGTGGTTTTGATCATAATTCAAATGAGTCACACTAACGAGTTAGAACAAAGAAACAATTGAAGACACACTTTGATGATATTCTAAAAGATAATCTTAGAAATAGTTCAGTTGTTTGAAAGCATGCATGTATGCCCCTAAACTTCTCTCCTTAGAAACAAAACAATGGAAACTAATTAATTTATGTTATGATAACAGTCAAAAATGCAAAGAATACTTCTGAAAACATAGAAAAAGATACTCTAGGATGTAAGGAAATAAAGCTACAAAAGTACGTAATTGTATGTTTATTACTAACCACATGCACATACAACAACAACAAAAAAATCCTTTTTTACAATGGATTTTTCCATTCAGAGTTTAGAAAGCAATCAAAATGACAACTGCAACAGAAAACAGTATTCAGTTATTGAAACAGAAAATATATGGCTTGCGATTGATGTGACTACCAGTTTAAATATTTCCTCAAATTTAAAAACTTCTTGCATATATTATGTAATTCTTTTATTAAACAGGACTGGCTCATTTACTTGCTAGAATGTAAACAAAGAAAAAAATATTTCTACAGTGATGTTATAAAATATTGAAACAACGTTGCTTCAAAATATCCACTTTATGACCACATGCAATAATAAAAAAATGACAGATATAGTATCTTATTCCATGTGAATTTTGGAAAATTAGCATATTGGAGATTAAGACCTCATCAGGTATAGTTCACTGGATACTTATACTTTGTAATGTTTTACGGATGTAGAAGTTTGATGTAATTAATAGTCCATGCTTTGATGATAATTTAATTCCGAGGCTTTACTATTCATATGTAGTTTCTAACAAATATTGTTTAGGTAATGTGACCTTTGGCTCAAAGCTGGGGCTCAGACCCACAAAGGCGATGTTGAGTTCATGTTCACAGCTAAGTTGCACAAAAGCTAAGTCAGATTACTGAGTTATCTAGGTTACAATGTCACGATAAGCAGAAACAAAATACCTTATAATGTTAAGATTAACTTACTGGGCACTTAGTGGGCAATGTCCATTCTCAGGCTTTATCATTCACTACGCTTGGTGATAGGCCTAAAACAGCAGCATCTTTGGAAAGTGACAACTGGTCTGTGTTTAAAGACTTAAGATGGAAGTGAAGTAAGGAAAGTCGGAGAAGGGATGAAAGGAAGTGCCATATAATTTACTGCACAGAGAAAAAGAGAGCAGTAAACTAAAAGATGTCATGGCTTTCTTCTCTCAAGACAAGACCAGCGCAGGGGTGGGGAAAAGGCACTAAAGCGGAAGCATACTGTACTATGTTACACACTGGGACTCTGAAGAAATTAACTTTTCAGGACCTGTATGGCAACAAAATATTACATGTGCTAATGCCTACTTAAAAAAAAGTCTCCATGCAACTTTCATTCAGAAAGAGAAAGAGTAGCCCAACTGTATCTTAAATACTAGAAGTCATGAAAATAATTTCAGTTCTTGAATCACACCAGTAAACAGATCAGTTCTTTTTTCAACCTCATGTGCTTCATTTTCCATATTCTTATATCATACCTCTCAGCCTTTAACCTAAGAAGAAAGGGTTTTATCTCAGCTTCTACAGCAGAACAGACATATACTTACTTACAAATTTCATTTTAGTTGTTTCTGGACAAATTACAAACCAAGTGTTTGTTCAGTCTTACAAGTGAAATCTCAAATGTCCTATCCACAAAGTACTAATTTCCTTAATGGTCTTTTTTATTTTGTTTTTAAATGTAGACTCACCTCAAAAAACCCTCAGCATACACAAAACAACAACCTCAGATCTCACTGACAGATGTTTGGGAAGGCCTAAATATGTATGGCAGATTTGGCATTTTATATCTACAGGTACTAATCTGCTATAATCAGATATAAGCATAAATCTTTCCGTACAGATACTTGAAGTATGACATATGCCACCATTGATCCAATTAATCTCCAATAATACTCATCTGATCAAAGGTCAGGAGACATGATATTCAGCAAATCATGCTCAGGACAAATAATCTCTTGCCTTAGCTGTTGTTTTGCCACTAACTATGGCTTGTTTTGGGTAAGTAAACAAAAACTCCTCTCTTTCTCTACTCTCTGAAAAAAAAGCTTCTTAAGATTCTCAAAGTATTTAAATTCAACATTGAAATGTGAAAACAATTCCTTCTTCATAACTAAGAAAACGAGGATGGACTTTTTGGGGTAACTGAGCTTCACTGACACTGCAGTAAAGCAGTACCCTTTATATGCCCACACAAATGTCTATTTGTGCTCTCAGTTACACAAACCTGCTCTGAAGAGGGAGGGCAGGCACCAGTTGCTTTGCTCTAGTCTACAATCACTTACAGGCAAAGAAGTGTCCTATATCCAGGCGGACTGATGTCTGTTTTGTTACAGCAGCTGCAGATTTAAGGCAATTTCAAAACGTTTCAGGTACCTTGGATAATATCAAGGAAGGCCTGTATCATTTCAGGGACTACCCTCTTTAATACCTCTTGGTACTAAATGTACACACCAGTCCTGGAAAGGACTGCAAAACCAAATGTTAAGCCCTCTTCCACTTCCATGGGAACTGTCTCAGCAAACCCTATTTTCTGAATTAGTTGCAGAGCTAGACATTATGTATTACTTCAAGTAGGTACTTTGTCCAGGTTTCCAGTGTTACAAAGCCCTCCAGTTGATTTCCGGAACAACTTAATAACTAAGTTCTCAATTAACAAAGAAATGGTGGCTGGAAAAAAAAACTATTCCATGTTTAATGCTTGTTGTTAAAGATAGCACAAAGCAAAGTTAGCCACAGGTGTTCCGTACAAGGTACACTACCCTCAATTTTGCTCCAGAGCCTCAACAGGTAAGAAATTAATCATCAGCTGCAAATCTGTATACACAGAATGGAGATATTATATACACTTTTATAATAGACTCACAAAACCCAGAAAAAGGCTCAAGTATTTTTGACATCTTCCACATAAGCTGGAAAGGGACCATTTCAAAGCAGCTTCCATGTCACCAACTTGTGTCACTACTGAACACTGTCATGTCTAGCAAACAAAACCGGTGGTTTCATGGGTGGTTTAAACAGATCTGACTATATTTAAAGCTTAAGTTACTGTGCAAATTAAGCTCATTCAGTATGAAACATATTTCACTGTTTTTGAGTTTCTGGCCTACTAGGGAACATGCTGGCTCATCATCTTCATCTGCTGATGGAATGCTTTCTATCTTTATTTCAGCTCACTCAGCTTTTGCATTAAAAAAGTGCCTTTTTTGTCAAGCATCTGTGGATGTATTTGATATTTAGGATATAAAAAACCCACCTCCTGCTTGCAAGAGTCAATTCCGTAACAGCACTTTTGCTGATTACTTTTTTGATTTTTCTGCCTTTTCAAAAAACATTTAAATTTTCATTCAAACTGAAATGGACAAGTAAACTATACCAATGTCAAGGGCTTTATTATGTTCAAGACTACATTAATGCAAATAATGCCTGTGCTGAAATCATACTGCAAAAGCTGAGATGCGATGCTAAGCATAACCTTCATATTCTGAAAAGTACAGTACAGTAACGAGAACTGAGCACTGCTTTGTTCAGGTTAAACTGACGATTTAGGAATGATTTGCGGATCTGTTATTATGTTGAGAAGATTCTCCATATTTCCTCTATACATACTGAGTTAATATCTCAACCTGAATACACTGTCTCTGCATTTTGCTTTTCAAATCTCTGTACTGTCAGATTCAAAAGTTCTGCTAATGTGTTATCGGCATATGAACTAGTTCACTTGAAGTCTTAGCTTCTACCCCAGGGTGGGAGACAACCTACAGCCTCAAAAAACCCCAAGAAACAAACAAAAAAAGAAACCAAAACCCCCACAAACAAACAAAACCCCCAAAAAACAAACTAGCAAACCCAGCTTAAGTTGGTTCTACACAGTTTCTGCCAGCTTCTAGAGTAATGTTTTGTGAAATACTGATTGAAAATTCTTTTCAGCCTTTCATGGAGAAAAACTTCTCTGCACTGGTTAGAAAAAATGGTTAAAAATAATAGAATTATATGAGACAAAGAAGTATCTCACATGGAAACATACAACATAATATTATTGTAAAAGGCCTCATTTGAAGTGCTGTTGACAATCCTCATCAAATGTTTAAAACTGGATGAGGAACAGGATGACCAGGAAGAGAAAGCCTGTTTTCAAGGGGAAATGAAAATAAGCTTCACAGAATAAAACTGAGATGAAAGAGGTTACTAATACCGCACAAATGAATAAGAAAGAAAAGTATTTTAGCTAAAGAACAGGAAAGCATGAGACAAAACTGATTTAATCTTGCTAAGAATAAATTTAGATGAAAAGCAGAAAGAAGTGGCAAGTCATTAAAAAAGAAAAATTTAGAAACTGCTTTCTGTAAATAAAGCTTGTGAGTATCTCCTAACTATTTTAATAAGAAGTCTACCAGTTTCATGATAACATATTTATATTATGTGAACACCTGCAATATATAGAAAACTCTTGTTAATGTTAGTTGGGTTAAGGGGCTCAGGGGCTGTTGAAATTTATGCTAGGATCTATTCTTGCCACAATTACTTCTTATTGCTGCTATGTGACTCCACCACCAGTACAGCCATTATTAACTCTACCTATGCCATGGGCTACATCAGTTTATAACTTCAAAAGGTATTCAACAGACGTTCCCTTCCTCTGACAAATGGTGACCCAAGCAATTGTACTTTCACTTACAGTATCCCATGGCACAATCCTGTATCATTTGATCACAGTGTAAACTGGTAGGAGAAAGGTAGATACCCCTACTTCATCACAGAACAACTTCACATCACAGCACAGACCCGTGAACTAGAGCCTAAACTGATCAGGGCAAACTCTGCAACTTGCAACATCCACCCTCATAAGGATGAAGCATCTTGGACTGCCACCATCACCCAACCTCTGTTCACATTACGCTTCCCAGGCTAGCACGGCCTCCCTTCACTGAATACTTATTACATCAGCCTGGCCAAAAATTACACAGTTATGATCAAGTTCATGAAATGAAACAGCAAACAGTTCTGCAATTTTCAGTTAAAATTTAAGAATGGTATTGACAGTATTTTCATACTTTTATGGACATGATGCAATGCTATGTATGCTTTTAGGTCAAGTGAAATATTGGATGCATAGATGCTTCTTCAAAAGAAAAAGCTTATAGTAACTACATTTGTGAAAAAAATATCCCTTAGTTCAAGTATGAGTAAATTCTGGCTTGCAGATGGGATTCAGCCATTAACTCCAATTTGTCCAATGTGCAACAAATATGAAGGCAGATTTTTCCCCCAACACTACCTCCAAATTTTCTCTGCTGCCCTATACCCAGCTGCACCACTAATCTCAAGTTCTTCCGCATCCTTCTGTAGTAGTTGACAAATGGCAGAACTGGTGGAATAAGTAGGGAAGAGACAGTCTGAACCTTATGGCAGGGACCAATACATGATATTGTGTACCAGAGCAAGTTTTTCCTCTCTATTTTTCCTTACAGAAGAGTTTTCTATTTTCTTATTTTTTATCTTCTTTGGACTCTTTCCTTGCTAAATAAGCAAAGGATCTGCTAAGAACACAAACATGCAGCACTGAGAGGAAAGGGGGGAAGAGGGGTGCAAGTCTCACAGTGTATGAACAAGTTAATAATACCTCGTTTCCTTTCCACAAGAGTAGACGTTGTTCCAGTTGAACAACTAGAAAAAAAAGCCTGTAAAGGTTGCCTAATATGGCAACAAAATTGTTAATGAGAAAGAGAAACCAAATGGGATGTAACCAGAGAAGCCTCAAAGAAATCCTTGCCAGACCTCCCCATGAACAGGTGAGAAGTTTCTTGAAACCGTATCTTTTCGTAAAAGCGAGAAGCATTATTATACCATTTCTAGAACAGTTATTTGTCATACTGATTTAGTTTAGTGTTTGCCTTATTGATTTATTTCTGCGAGGCCTTCTATTTCTTATTCAGGAACTGACAGTTTTTCCACAAAATGTGAATGACCTTCTTGGTTCAATCAGCAATATCCAGCTGGCTGATCTGCACGATGTAATGCTGAACTAGCACAGCCAAGGTAGACACAGGACCCGAGGTCCCTCCATGACAGAGAACACATCACTTTTTGGGGAACCATGGCACTTAATTTTACTGATTATGGAAAAATATATTTAAAGTGGTTGCTCCATTAGGGTAAAAACTAATTCATTCCCAAAGAAAGCAAAGTATTATCAGAGTCTTCCCTTAGCACTTAGTATAAAGTAGATGTTCAGTATCCTTCCAGGAACAGATATGCAACATTTCCTCCCATCTGCTTCCTGCCTCTCACCAGAGATATGAGGAGTGGTGGGGACTGTGTGGAAGACAGGATGTTCTCAAACATGCAGTTTTCAGATGTAGTGAAGTTTCTTGTCCCTGCTATCAAGAGGGATCTGTAAAGCTTCACGTTACTGCAGAATGATCTCCATTTCTTAGATCAGTATTAGCTTTCCTCTCAAGTCAATCAAGCACAGGGCATTTTGCCACAGGCTGGCTAGAAATCCTGTATATCTATCACTTCCTTGAGGTACTTAAAAGTCCTGTTTGGCTTCTATTAGTATTAATGAAGCAGAAGCTCCCATACTCCCAAAGGCTTTTCTAGAGAAATAGATAGGAAAGCAATTTAAACTTGCCTTTGTCTTACTACTTGAACAATATAGAAAGGAAATACTATCTAATGCAGTACACAGCTTTGAAACATTTCAGGTTTGAAGCATACATTTCATAAATATGCTAAAACATTAAACTGCATGCCTTACAAGGGCCTCAGACAAAAGACTTTAACCTATGCCATTTAACGTTTGTATGTTCACATGAACAATTTCACAATTTAACTGCTGTGAATCAGAATTATCACCTTAATGATGTTTTACACTTAAAAAGTAAGCATAGATTGCACTGAGATTTTCCTATTATTTAGCTCTAATTTCCTAATTTTTATTCCAAGCCATTAAAAATGCCAAGAAAAAATATTGTTCCCCATGCCAGTATATCTTGTTCCTATTTAGCATAACAGCTCTCTGCCAATGCATGCACACATCAGAAAGACCCCAATTTCATCCTAGCACGTCTGACCTCAATCTCTCTGTGCCTCGTTGTATTTCGAGTTAGCTGATTATACGCAGTAAGTTATTTGTTTCAGTATGACTGGTGAAGTCCTGCATGCTACATATTTTCCTCTCAGCTTGCCACAACATAAGCCATACGCAGCTTGATTATCTGACTTACTACGTTCACAATACTAATAGTACGATCCTAGTAAAAGTGAATCAGGGATAAAAATAGTCTCAAAAATAATTTCCTGGGATTTCCTGGGTTTGGTTAGTATTAAGAAAGAGCTCATAATAGCAAGAAAATTAATACTGTGGGGGACCACCAGATGGATGTTTTATTTTTCCGGTAACTAAATATAAACATGTCACAAGCCTTGCCACGAAAAACACAAAAATAGACCAAGCTTAGCTAAAACTCTTAAAAACAAACAAACAAAAAAGGTACTTCAGCTGTTACTGTAAAATGGGGGTTCCCAGGGGGTTAACTCCTTCATGTTTACTAAATTAGTAGACAATATGATGGATTATGACAGATATATCATGTATCTCACTTTGTAAAAATTTTCTAAAACAAATACCTATTAGTCACACTGAGCTGTCTTATTGATTTTACAGTTTATAATCTGCTAGATTTCCTCCTCAAATTACAGTATAGAAGGAACAGATTACTGCACAGCTTGATGAGGGTTCTTGCTTACAATGTGAAATAGTTCTACTTGATCCTACAGCAAATCTCTGCCTTTCTTGGAAAAGGAGTAATTCATGAACTGAAGAATGAAAAGTGGCTTTTTTCAGTTCCAAATACACAGCACACATCCACAGCACCTAAAGGAATATGCACATATCTGATTTTATCTGAGTTTGTTATTTTAATTATTTTATCCATTTTTCAGTTAATTATTGAAATCAGTATATTTTATTCACCATAAACAATGTCTACTCCACTCCCCCATGAAGACACACAATGGGAGAACAATTTCATTAACCAGTTAACTTCCTTATCTACAAGGAGTGAGTAACAGCACAGCAATATCACAGGAAAATATGGGAAATTCAACTGAAAGAATGGCTTCCTTTATCAGCACTTCATCAGGTGGAGCAGATTGTTCTATTCATCTCTGAGTTCTCATACCCCCATTAATGAATAGACTTTTAAAAGTGCACAGTCTAATGTCTATGAAAATGACTCAGGGCCAACATTTCTGAAATATCAGCCAGTCTCGGTGACAGAAATAAATCATGTTTCCATGGATGATTTAATTTCCAGTTCAAAAGCAAAATGCATTTTTCCCCTCATTGTGGACCATGGAGTCTTCCTCCATCCTTAAAAACAACAGCTTTTGGATTACTTCTCCCTTTCAGGTCTATGCAGATAGCATGGTACAAAAAACATTTTATTATTTTACTTAACTAGCAATTAAAAGCTTTTGATACATTTTTACTACAATGCAAGTTGGCAAATGAATCTGCAGAATTATGACACCATTCTAAGTCATCTTGATCCAGAACAGACAGAAAGAAGCAAAAATTGCAATACTGACAATATTCTAGAAAGGCAGACTTTAAGCATATGCTTTCTGACAACACAGGAAAAGCAAAAATTCAGATATTACACTAGGAAAAAGTTAGCCAGAGACCACAGAGATTTTATTGGCTCCAAAACTGATGAAATACTTTTACTTTACTATTGTGGTGTTTAGTCTTGATTACAATAAAAATGCCCAAGTCAAAAGGCGCTCATCAAGAGGAGATTTGGGCACACCTACATTTCTCTTATAGTGTAGTTGTCAGAATTTTTTTGCCAGTGGGTATTTCTAAATATGGAACTGCATAGCTGATATAAATAGCTGTATGTTAGATTTCCAGTTAAATCTGAGTTGTTCCAAAATAGTACTAGTTTTGTTAAAAGTAAGAGAACCATATCAGAAAAATAAAGTGATTGCTTCAATACACATTTAGCAAAGCAAGCCTATTTTAAAGTTGCAAGTAGAGAGTGATGGTCTCTTTCAGCAGCTCTAACTAAAAATTCCATTGTTTCACTACACTGTGTTTAAACAAGCTCAGCAGTACACGTAATTAGAGGTACTAGTTAATGCAGAGACAGCTAGAATGGTGTCCATGTTCCAGGTTATATTTTGTCTTTTCCCTGAATTTGATCAATATTATCCTACAGGGTAGCAGCTCTAAATATAACAAGATCGTAAGTCAGATGGAAACTGAACTGCAGAAGAGGCATGCAAGTAAAATAAGTGAAACAGGAGGTGAAGTCACAAGTAAAAATTATGCTATTGCTCTGAGAGAGCTGCAAAACAGATTTTTTTTTTTTTAAAGCTTTTAACCTCAGAAACAGTCTATGAATTCTTAGTCCATATAATTGTGTTGGCTTAGTTAACACTTACGTTTTTAACTGGCCACAAAAAAACCCATAATGTACTCAAAAAACCCCATAATGTACTAACAAAAAGCAATTGACATACAGACCCTCAAGTTTCCTTGACAAAATACACTTCAGGAGGCATGAAAATCTGTCCTGGAATTCTCACAGCAAACAGATTTTCATAGATCCACTAAACCATCTGGCATTCATAGATTACTGAAAGAAACATTGAGATCATATCCAAAATTATAGAGAATTGGGCCCAGACCTGATTCCTGGAGAACTGTGACCACGAAAAGTGGCACCTCCGAGCAGGATTTAGTTAAGACAGTTTACCACAACCTCATAGTACCACCTGATCAGAAAGGGTTGATATTGTCTCAACTGTTTTAACAGAGTAGCAATATGTAAGAAGGTTAAAATAAATAAATGAATAAATAAATAATAAAAAAGGTAAGGACTGGCGTTGAGTTCAAATTCATTATGGCTTTTAGGAGCCCAAATCTTATTGATCTCAGTGAGCTCACATCTCAACTTGCTATTTGTAGCACTATTTAAAATCTGAGAGCAAAGAGAAAATTACTCACGACAAAGAGCTCATCAATCTGTTTAGCAATCAAAAGAAAGATCAAGGAAGATGAAAAGGTGATTTGATTATAGCACAAGTGTCTCAAAAGGAACAAGAGGGGAACAAAAAAAAACCCCTCTGGGTAGGAAAGGGCTCTTTAATACAGTGAAGAAAGCCACAAAAAACATCATTGTCTAAAATCTGTAGACAAATTCATATGGGAAGGCATGAATTTTTAATAACGAGGTTGACAAATCACTCAAACCATCATTGAAGGAAGGAGGGGTTTTTTTAGCTTCTTAAAAACAGTGACAAATTTCTCATCTGCCTCTGCGTCTTCATCAGTAGGCTTGATATAGCACTTCTTTCAGTAAGTAAGAATACAAATATATGCCCAATGGGACAGTAACAATCTGTTAATATTTTCATATTCTTTTCAAAGTGAAAAGTTTCTGCTGAAAAAAAACAGTTACAATTCATATTTTGATTTTTTTCAAAGTTCTACTGTAATCAAGTTTGGGTGTGATGATTCTATGCACAATAGTCTTAAGGGTTCAATGTCTACAGATAGATAATTTATTCAGTTCAAAAATCAAAAGAAGAGGGCACGTATTTTCCCCAAGATAAAATTAAATTTAAAAATATTTAGTTCAAGTACTTGTGGAAGGCAAGAAAGTCAGTGTTTCTGAGAGAAATCTAAAAAAACCTTGAACACTTAGGCTTTGCAGGCACAAGTTCTTATGAGTTTCTTAAGCAAATCATATGACTACTTAAAAGATGCGAAGAGCATCATTACTTTCTCCTAATTATGACCAAATACTTACACTGTTATAAAAAGAAGTGGTTTTGTGTTTATGATGAGCATTTTGTCTTACAGCATTGTAGCCATAGACCCATCCCTCTTGCTCATAAAACATTCCTGAAAGGGAACATATTACTGAACAGAGGCAGAATGAAACACTGAGCAACTATACATTTTCAAGGCCAGAGAACTCAAGCCCATGATGATTTTGGTAACTGTGAATGAACAGTGAAAGAACAGTGTTTGGAAGGAAAAAGGTTTTTGCATTTTCATTCCCATTCCTGCCTCAGGTCTGTTTCCCAGTTGTTTCAACATCTTGGCAATTTTAAATGATTCTTTTCCAAACATATGAACCAGTCCTTTACTGATTAGCTGAGCTGAAGAAAAAGTGAAAAATAAAAATGTAACTTCTGATTTTGAACTAATTGCCTGTTAATGATTCGGTTCTCACCAACATGCACTTTATTCCAGCTCCTGCTTTTACTAGCAGATAGCTACTCCTGCTGCTATCAGTTCAGTTGGGAACCCACATCACTGCAACGTTTTCAGAATTGTATTGTATTCAGCAACCTGTTAGGAGGACAGACAGGTAAGTCAAGCAACCATCTATCTACAGTTTTGGTTACTTGCTGCTCCATGGCAGAACCCCCAGTAGAAATAACTAGAACATACAACACCAATGAAAAACTAATATCTAGGATTAGATACTCTAGTGTGACAAACTATCAACCTAATGTATCTAAAAAAATCGTTCTAATAAAATAAATTTCTCCTGAGCCTACAATGCCCAAGTAGTCCATTAAAAACCACAGGTCATTTATATCACAGATGTCATACAGAACTCTGCAGAAACCTTCTATCCAGATAAAGTAAAGCTAGATCGTGGCAATAAAGCTTGGAAGGACCAGACCACCCTTTTATTAGATTGTATAACATAAAGGGGACAAGTAGAAAAATGAAGCTGCAAATGCCTAATTCTAGTAAGGCATGGACTTTCATACTCATAAGCAAATCTAATTTCTTTATCTGAACAGTCTCCAGAAAAATCTCTACTACTATAGAAACTTCATACTTCACTGAATCACAATAACTATATCAGCTATGAGTTTGGGTTTTTTTCAAGAATTGTAAAAGGTCTCTGAAAATTATTATTTTTTAAAAATAACATTTGTGGTATTTCCAAGTTTCTGGAAACATTTTAAAGCATTACTGAACCTCATTTTACAACTAAATCCATTACCTTAAGTATTATTCAGTTACATGAAAACAATCTATGTGCATCTGAGTTCATGTATCACATTATCAGTTTAGAAAAACATGTTTTCAATTTAACTTTTTTTTTTTTGCATTTGAAACAGGTTATATTACATTACTTATCAAGATAATTCAGGTCCACATAAAATAATTAAAAATGGTTCATCCACAAGTCTAGCTCCTCTTCCATCTAATAAGAAGAATTAATGTTTCAACCTTTCTACTACTTTTGTAACTGTTGCAAAACCAAAACCTCATAACACAATGCCAACCTCCCCCCTCCCTGCCCAAAAGCAAGTCCTTACTACTGGCAACCCAGACAAGCTTGTTGCTCAACATCAAAACCTACCCCTGCACTAGCCATTATAACTAAAATGTAGCTTTCTAAAGATTAGTTTCATGCACTCTTCTATTAGTTATCTAATAACTTTTTTTAAAAATTAGAAAGAAGTAAAAATTGTTGAATGTTTTTTTCAGATCACTGTAGAACACCCGTTGCAGCAATTAATCCTGCAATAAAGATTGGCCAGTACGAGCTATAGCTGCTAGGTAGCTCCATTGAAATCATCTGGACTATAAACAGGCAGGAAGAGATTATTGACAGGAGATATGGCCTTAAGGCTCCTTCTATTCCATCACCCAGCATTAATACACCTTTTGCTACTGATGTTATAGGGACTGCAACTCTTTTCCAGCCTCCCATCAACATGCATGTATGCTGCGGTATTGAGACACTCAGGGGAATGGACTTCAGCCTTGATTTTTCCCTGTGGTAAGAATGATTCTTTAGCTTTTAGAAACATATAGTACTTCTGTGGATTCAGATAGCATTTGAACTGCTACCTATGGAAATACAAGCTGCAACAGAAGGCAAAATATATCATGCCAAGCTTGTAAGGTAAACAAAAATTTACCATGAGACATTTCTTGCAGGAAGTGTCATTTACACAACATCCTATTACCTCTTGCATTCTTCAGAGATAAGCTTGCGTATTTCTAGAAATCATTAGGAATCCTCAGTAGTAGACTGATTGAGTCTACATTTTGATTTCAAAGAATCTTGAAAGACATCAATAGATGGCTCTGGAAGATTTCTACCTTGTCACTTGCACCTGAATGGAAGAACGTTCCCTTTAATATAGCAAACGTGTGTGCAAGTTTTTCCTACTGCTTTAGAAACCTCTTCTCAGTTGGTCAGGGTTTGGTTTTTTTTTAGACTGGGAAAGTTTAGTTTTAATGGCCAGAAGACCAATTTTTCTTTCTTTTTGGATGACAGCTGCTAAGCACAGATCACTAGAGTCATCATTCTTTTTCTGGTACAAGTCCTACAGCACAACAGCAAATTTTGATTCTCGGGAAGTCTCTGACCTGCAGAAGTCACATCAGCAGCTCAGTTTAAGATCCTCCCATGTTGGTCCCCTCAACACACACACACCCCAACAGCATGTATGGAGAGAAGATATGAAGGAGAATGTAAAGACAATAACATATATAATTTATCTTAATTTTTAGTGAAACTCTCTAATTACATGAACCAAGAAATGAAAAATACAGTCATGATTTTGGCCTTCAGACGACAGAGTTTAAATACTGTGTTAAATCAGAGTACTCTGCCCGAAATAGACTTTTCACTGTGATCTATTATCAAGCTTGATTTTAGCTCCATTTTCAAAAGTAAAAAAGAGATCTTGTTTCATTTTATTTTCAAGTGGTGCACGCAATATGTGAAAATGTGTGTACATGTTCACATATATATACACACATATATATGTGTAATACAGAATGCCTCGGTCTTTGTTTTGGTCCTAGCAGAGACCACTAAAACATTTATCAAATGGACAATATATTTCATGGGAGAAATAATTTATTTCACTGACTTTGAAACAGCTGTCTTTTACCTGTGAAAGATGAGACTCCTGGTGGGAAAGAACACTATAGCAGCCAAATGAACATAACCACTTTGATAATAAAATTTTTCCTAACAGATCACAAGTTTCCAGATGATGGGCCCCACAGTTCATGAGTTACATTGCAAATACTACCCAGTAAGATTCTCCTGTTAGAGCTGAAACTGCTTTAAGGTTCTTAAGAGAATCAGAATAGAACAACGAACAAGTAGTATCTTTTTAGTATAATGCAGAGTTATCTCAACTCAATATGAAAACCTCAAGGAGTATAACTGCAATGGAAATCTGTGTTTATGCCAGCATAATCAGATATGACCTGTGGAAGCACTTTTTAATTAAAACAGGAGTTATAGTACCTTGCATAAGGACTTGGACACAAGCTTGTTATATCAGCTTTCTTTTTTTACTTCAATTAGGTGGTAATGTAAAACAGTTTTACTACTTTCAGTGCATTTTTCAAGCTCACTGAATAAAGCAAAAGAACTTTTGCTGTTCAGAAAAAGAACATCATTGTTGGAACGTAAAGCCAGGGAATAAGATTCACATTTACAAAGTATTTTCAGAAGAGCATGCAAGACCTGAATCTCATTTTAACACATGGACAATAAAGAAAAATATGGCCAGATATTGTTAGGTGTCTTCCAAAGTACTTTTAGGACTTCTTAGATTCCACACTGCATTAATAAAATATGTGTAAGCTTTGTACTTACCTATAGAGGCATAATCATTTGGAAGTTCAGGATAAAGTTTATTTGTATTCTTTTTAGCTGAAAGAGAAAATTAAGTAACAAATTATATGATACACTAACATAAATTGTTATATTTCATATACTGCTTTTCTAATACATGTTCAATAGTTATAAAATGATTAGAGTTATCGAAGGAGCAGTACAGAAGAAAGAAATAAGGACTTTACATCCTTGTCCAGAGAAATAAATCAAGTTAACAGCAGGAGCTGCACAGTAAAGCCTAATTTTCAATGAGAGCACTTTGGTAGGCAAACTGTTATGGAGTCAAAACTCTGCCTCCTCTGCTCTACTGTAAGAACTCTACCTATTAAAAGATAATGACAACCTAAAAGATAAATTTTAGTTTTCTAGAAACCAGAAGTTTCTAGAAGTAGGACTAGCAGTTTCTAGTAGGACTATTCTTTTTACTAAGAAGTTTCATTGTACTGTGGGGCTTTTACGTATCCAATAAACATGAATGCTTCCTTTGAACTATTACATGCTTCTCTAACTATACAAACACTACTTTTATAGCAAATCTGTCAGATAGAAAAGGTTTGTTAACATAAAACAAACAAACCTTTTACCCTTTATCACTCATGCCACTATCCCAACATGCTTTCAGTGTTTGCCCACAGAAGAGTATTAACAAAATATTTTTAGAGACAGCTACTACTATAATAATTGCATAACATTCATTAGCTTTAATGCTCTAATTTTATATATAGAATAAATAAATCATTACCAAAATGTTTTCTAACCTGGTGGTGATGGCCTAACAGTGGGTTTAGGTGGCTCTGGTCTCAATGATGGTCTAGCAGGTGGGTCATTTACCTAAAATGCACAATTTTTTTAAAAAAATTGCATCACACCTGGAAGTGGATTGTAACTTCAGAGCCTAGAGGTATGTCAAGTTACACTGGAAAAAAATATCACTCTTTCTCCACTGAAATGGTATGAACTCAAGAAGCACACTAAAGAAGTAGTGACATACACATGACTGTAAAGTAATTCAACATGGATTTAACAAAGATGAAAGTAAATAATTGTCTATCAGTAACATCAACATCTACAAGAAAACATCTTCTACAGTTCTCAGTATTGTAAATGTGATTGTTTGAATGGAAGACAGAAAAAGTAGAAAAATGAAGAGTATCCACATCAAACCTGGTATGCCGATTATTTACAGATTAACTTGATTAGGAATAGTTGAACAAGCTTTTCTAATCATCACCTCAGATTTGATTATGTACTATTATAAAAACAAGGATATATTTTGTTATTCTGGAGGACACAAAAGAAAACCAGCAACATTCTCATCCAGAAGAGCTTACCAGGGCAATACCTGAGCGAATGTGTTACATGCTGTATCTGCAATGTGTTACTCCTTTAAGCATCCAATAGAGAACTTAAGAATGCCACATGAACATCAACATCAATGTTACCACTGACTAGAAACAGTTCAGGAACAGAAAAAGCCTATGTGAAAAAGAGGTGCACAAACCCTTCTTTGTTCCCTTACAGCTTTTCCTGGATTATTTTTTTGCTCTTCATTTTCATACACTTCAGTGAAGGATGCTAGAGTTTCATAAAGATCTTCTGCTTGAGCAGGAAAAGGCACATCACCAAACAAGATGGAACTAGCCCGAATATCCTGCCCATAAAACCTGATAAGAAAGAAAAGATGACAGGTATTTGATCATCATTACATTTCAATGTCTAGATGAATCCATCTTGTGCAAATGTTCCTCCCGCTTCCCCAGCCCTGCATTTCTCCTACTGATCATCTATTGAGAAATGACAGAACTAGTTTAGTGCTGTAAATTTTGAATGATAAGTAATTGCAGCAAACTTGAATGCCTGTCTACCACCTTACTTCAAAATGTTCTTCACCAGCAGTATTTTGTTCCTGGTCATGCAGAATACCTAGACCATTTGAAAGCCAATCATACAGCAAACTGAAGAAACACATACCACTTTTGCAAAACATTGTAATAGATTCCTTAATGATGTAGTAAAATTCCTTAATGGAAGCACTGGAACCTCAATTTTATGAATGCAGATAGCAGAAAATTACTGACATGCTGTCATTAAAATCAGTATTAGTCTTTGCTGATATTAACAGAATCAAAGTTTTCATAAACACAGAACATACAAGTGCAAGACACTCAGAGGTTCCTTGGATTTTAAGCTTAATAGGCTGCACAAAGGAAGCAGCATTTCATAAGCTGGGTATTTTCTCAAATTCAGTGATGCTCTAAACCAGATTTTTTTTATTTCAAGTGGCCTAAAAGAATATTTCTCATTATGCAGTAAATACCTCAATAGCTGTCTTCTAAGATATTGTACTGGGTTTACATGGCAAGGTTTTGGTAGTGGGTGGTGCTGCAGGCGTGGCTTCTGTGTGAAGATGCCAGAAATCGCCCCATGTCAGACAGAGCCAGTTCCAGCCATCTCCAAGATGGACCTGCTGCTGGCCAAAGCTGAGCCCATATTTAAGAAAGGGTAAAAAAAGCTGCGCAACAGCAACTGGGAGAGAGGAGTGAGAATGTGTGAAACAACTTTGCAGAGACCAAAAGTCAGTGAAGAAGGAGGGGGAGGAGGTGCTCCAGGCACTGGGGCTGAGATTCCCCTGCAGCCCGTGGTGAAGACCATGGTGAGGCAGGCTGTCCCCCTGCAGCCCATGGAGGACCCCACGCCAGTGCAGGCGGATGCCCAAAGGAGGCTGTGACCCCATGGGAAGCCCGTACTGGAGCAGGCTCCTGGCAGGACCTGTGGACCTGTGGAGAGAGGAGCCCACACTGGAGCAGGTTTGGTGGCAGGACTTGTGACCCCATGGGGGACCCACGCTGGAGCAGTCTGTTCCTGAAGGACTGCACCCTGTGGAAAGGACTCATGCTGGAGCAGTTTTTAAAAAACCTGGAGCCTGTGGGAAGGACCCACGTTGAAGTTCGTGTAGGACTGTCTCCCATGAGAGGGACCCCCCGCTGGAACAGGGGACCAGCATGAGGAGGAAGGACCGGCAGAGACAAAACTTTACGAACTGACCACAATCCCCACTGCCCATCTCCCTGTGCCACTCAGGTATAGGAGGCAGAGAAGTTGGGAGTGAAGTTGAGCGCGGAAAGATGGGAGGGGTAGGGAGAAGGTATTTTTTAGATTTGTTCTTATTTCTTACTATCCTACTCTCTTATTAATTGGCAATAAATTAATTTCCCCAAGCCGAGTCTGTTTTGCCCCTGACAGTAAATTGGTAAGCTCTCTCCCTGTCCTTATCTTGACCCACGAGCTTTTCATCATATTTTTTCTCCCCCATCCTGTTGAGGAGGGGGAGCAATAGAGTGGCTTGATGGGCATCTGGCAGCTAGCCAAGGTCAACCCACCATAGATATATAATCTCTAAACATTCAGCATCTTCTCAATACCCATTGTATGATGTCCAAATTGAAGACACCCTTGCCCCTCAAGAAACTCTAAAGTCAGCACAGTATGTTCTCACAACAAACTCTTTTTCCAAATTGAATGTGTCCTAGTTCATTTTGTCACTATGCCTTCACTGAGTCATCTAGATTTGAAGAGAACTTACTTGCGATTTGTTTCTTTCCTTTCAATTAAACAGGTTCCTTCCAGAGATACACCTGCAAATAGTCCTCGAGATTTGCAGTATGTATAGACAGCAGCAGAGCTCCTCAGGGCAACATCCCCTTCTAAGTTTCTAGAAGGAAAAAAGTTTTTGTTGATAGTCTTCAATACAGCTTTGCAATGTGAACAGCAATTGTCTTTTTATTTTAATCCTACCAAAAGCCACCAAGAGTTTCACTTCCCTCTGTTCTTACAAACTTTATTGAATATGTTCAGCTGGGTCAGACTTGAAATCCATTTTCAGTTCTTAGTTCAGACAGGACCCAGTACAAATTAATTAATTTGTTTGATAAGGTTTCCTCTGAAACACAGAACAATGTTCCCTCATCTGAATGCTCCATGTTAGACCTTCTTGTACATTCAGCAGTCCGAAAATGATTAACCCATGTTTTAATTGTGTTTTAAAACAATCTGATTATGTTCATGGTGACTTGGAACTCTATCCAATATATCCAAATCTTCCTTGATTTTATGAGGCCCAAACCAGCACAAAATATTTCAACTAAGGACTTATCAGACCTCAATAGAACTGGAAGATTACAATGTTTGTCCTACACAGGATCACATAATATTTTAGGTTTGAAGACGCCTCAGGCAGTCAGCCAGTCCAACCTCCTGCTCAAAGCGGGTACAATATCAAATTGACATCTGGTTGCTCTGGGATTTGTCTAGCCAGTTGTTGAAGACTTCCAAGAAGAAAGATTCCACAGACAGTCTGAAAAACCTGTGTCAATGCTCAGTTATACTAATGTTGAAAATTTTTTGTGTCATATGCAGTCATAATCTTCCTTGTTTCAATATATGACCACCATCTCTCGCTATCTTGCCATGCACCTCAGTAAAGAGTTGAGGTCTGTCTTTTGGTAATCCTCTGTTGGGAATGCAGCCTCTTAGAAGACCTCAAGGTCTCCTCTCCTCCAGGTTAAATATGCCGAGCTCCCCCAGCCTCAGAGTTCATATGCTCCATGTCCCTGGCCATGTTGGTAGCCCTTCACTGGACGCACTCAAGTTCATGAACATCCTTCTTGTACTGCAGGGCCAAAACTGGACACAACATTTTAGGCATAGTCTATGAAGTGCCAAGTAAAGGGGAATGATCACTTCTCCTATCTACTGGTTACAGCTCTGTTGATGCAGCCCCCTACACTGTTCACTGCCTTTGCTGTCAGGATGCCCTGCTGACTCAGCCTACTGTCTACCAGGATCCCAGCACGTTCTCAATAGAGCAGCTGCCCAGCCTGGCAGACCCTGCCTACCTAACTGCAGAGGGTTCATCCAACCAAGGGTGCAGGACTTAGCATTTGTCCCTGTTTAATTTAATGATGTTTCCTGTTGGATCTTTCCTCTGCACTCTCTAGGTCCATCACTCTGAACAGCGGCCCTACTCTGAAGTGTATTTGCTGCACACTCTGATTCGGTGTCATCCAAAAATTTGTAAAGCGTATTTTACATCTGCTTCTCCAGGTCACTGATAAAAATATCAAGCAGGAGAGGTCCCTGAAGATCCTCCTGAGGAATTCCACAGAAGCCTGGCCTGTGAGTACAAGATGAATCATTTACCACTGTTCTTCAAGCCTGATGATCCGGTTTTTCACCTATTTGCTAGTGTGCTCCACCCTGACACCCAGGCCACAGTGTCCCAACCTGGACACAGGGATGTTTCAGGACAGCATACTGAACGCCTTGCAAGGCGGATGACATCCACTGCCTTCCCCTGATCCACAGATCTATCTCATCTGTGGAACAGGTATCATCCTTTTATTTTTTCAGAAAAGATGACAAAATGTCAGTAAAAACATCATCAAAACAAAGGTGTAAGGAGGCATATGTCCCATGAGAAGAGTCTGGAGAAGAGAAGACTTAGGGGGGACCTAACAGCAGCCTTCAAGTATCTATGAAGAAGCAATCAAGCATATGAAGCCAGGCTCTTTATAGCAGTGCATGGTGGAAGGACAAGAAGATACGGACATAAATTGAAACAAGAAATTATTTGATTGGATGCAAGGCAAAACTTTTCACAATGAGGACAGCTGAGCAGTAGAGCAGATTGCCCAGAGAGCCTGAGCTGTCTCCATCTTTGGAGGTTTTCAAGACTCAACTGGAATAAAGGCCTGAGTAACCTGATCTGAAGTCATAACAGACCTTGCACTGAGCAGGAGATTGGACTAGAGACCTCCTAAGGTGCCTTCTAAATTAAATTATTCTGTGATTATATCATCTCATCCTTCAAAGCAAGCTGGCTTAAGCAGTTAGGGTTTAAAAGTAATTATTTGATGTATTTTTTATTTATTGTCAGGCAGATCTGTGGTGACAGAAAGCACAGGCCCATAGGTCAATGAAAATAATAGTTCAGTCAGGCACAGTAGCACCTGTGCTCTTTATTGAGCCTAGCCAAGCAGTCTCCTGCAAAAAGAGAATAAGCATCAGAACACTTTCCTTCTACCAATAAATGCCTTTATCAGGAAAGAAAAAAAGCAAAAAAAAAAAGGCAACAAGTGACTGAAAAGGTATAACATTACAAGAACAATATGATCCAGTCAATATACAGGTTGCACAGGTTTTTTTGTAATATATCAAAAAAAGTCATGTGAATGTTTATATATAGCTTTAAAAGCTATCTTCCATATTTAATACTACCCCATATTTAAATCTACCACATATTAGGAAAGTATTTTACTCACCTCCCCAGAGGTCCAATTGCCACAGTAAGATTTCCTCCAAGTGTAAGATTCCCTCCTTTGGCAAAAGCTTCTACTGCTCTTTCATGATTCAGTATGATCACTAAGTCTGAAACCTATAAAATATCAAATAAAAGTACTATACTTTTTAAGAAGAAAGTTAGAACAGCATAGGAGAAGAATCTTATGTTTTGCAGGAAAATGGAACATTGAAGCATTGAAAATATTCCCTTCCCCAAATGAAAACTAGCTCCAGATTTATCAAGGTTTTAATTCAAGTGAGAATCTCTCATTCTCTCAGAGAATTACCTCCTTTCTTGCAAAGGATTCTTCTGAAACAGTTTTCATAACAAAGTTGATACTTTTTCTGCAAGATATTTAGAAACTAAAAGTCCTTTCACTTACATTTTTAAACAAATTTGACTGACTTTTTTCAAGTGCAGATATGGTCAGTATGTGATAGAAAACAGCTGTAACAAACGCTATTTTAATTCAAAATTTCCTAATTAACAAATTTTTATTTTCGACGGCTTTTGGAAACAATTATGAAGGCATTTTCAGATGCGAAGACAGATCAGATTAAGAAAATAATTTTGATCCTTCCATAATTGAATTAATAACAGCAAGACAGAATTTAGTAAACAAAAATTACTTATTTGTCTGTCCAAAGAATAAACAACAATAAAAAGAATACAGGTTTTCCCATTACTGACAAAATTTTATTTTCTTGATCAAAAATTAGGGGTTTAATATATATCTAAGTGTGTATGTATATATATATATGAATTAATATTTATTTTTTTAAGACTTGAATATATGAGATGTAACCAATTTCTTCAAGAAACTATTAAACCAAATAACTAGAGAGCTAACAAAGTATTTTTGAAAGACTCAAACACAAAATGAAAAAAAAAAGAAAATAACTATTTTTAAAAGACTTTATTTGCCTGGGTAGTGAAACAAAATGCATGTATCAAAGAACTTCTAGTACTATTTAAGTTGATGCCTATTACCATCAGTACTGTAAAACTGTAACTCTCTTCAATTTAACATATTTCAATATAAGTCTCTTACAACTCTTTTCCCAAACTATGAAGCATTTTAAAGAAGGAAAAAGTCCTTCAAACACAAGCATGATCCTCTAAAGATCACCCTATCTTACCTGAAAGCTCAGTAAAAACTCTGTATGTATTAAAAAAAAAAAATACTGCAGCAGTACAAGCCTGTCCAAAAGAGCAGATTATACTTTCGTAGCTTACTGTGATGGATTATTTTTTAAACAGATGTGCCCAAGGACTACCAGGCCTGATCTTTCATCTGATGGACTTGACTGAAAGCGAGGTTCAGAAAAAACTTTCAACTTACCCCAAATTCCAAAAAATGACAGCAGGGAATACAAAAGGAAATACCAGATTATTTGCAAAACAAGGCTGGCCCAGAAGTATTACGCGCAGTGTAAGAGAGGCCTTTGTTATTAGCCCCCTGGTAACCTCCACCCCCTCCCAAACAAAAGATGGCTGACTTGAGGAGTTTCTGAATCATCCAGGGATGGAGAGAGGATGTCATTCAGGATGCTGCTACCTCCTCTTACCCATTAAGAGGATGAATCCATAGCTAAAGCTAAATGAATCCACAGTGAGAAAACCTTCAAGGAAAGCATTTAGATTAATTTTAAAATTGGTCTTTAATTTGAGGTACCAAGTTGTTTCACTTGGAAAAACATGCAAATACTATGACTTCTGAAGTCTGTGACTTCCTTCTTGTTTAAAACCACCCATAAGTACCACTACAACTATGTCAACTATAGTCTCTCCTACAGGAATAAAATTCAACCGATTTCTACAAGGTTTAAGTTTATATATGACTGAAAGAATGCTGAAACTGGACTGTGGGCTCCTAAGCCACTTAGGTGTTTCAAAACAGCATCTATTCTCTAGAAGAAGTGAATAAGATTGTGTTATAATAATGCCAGTAAGCAAACAGTACTTTGTAAGCTGACTAAAATTTCAAATGAAGGGCACAATATCGCTCAGAAAAAACACCTTCTCGGAAATAGCTTCTGTATTGAAATTATTTGAGTAAGTATCAATAGTAAATGGTTAAATTATCTAAAATATCAGATGGAGATGATTAAAGGAAAAGTTTCATAGATTAATCAAAGCATCTGAAGAGTCTGTTTCATTGTCATAAAAGCAAAAAAAACCCCCCCAAAACCAAACCCAAACCCTAGGGCTCAAACTCAATGTTTTGTAATGCATTAATATCCTGTAGCCATGAAAACCAAAGAAAAAACCCTTACAAAAATTAATAATTTTGCATTCACAGCATCCTTTAAAAAGTGCATAGTAATAATGCCTGAGATCACACAGTGGACAATGAGGATACAAGAAAATATTGATCCATTGCTCATTATGTAAGTGCTGGCTGACTGGCTGTCAGGACAGGGATAGCTGGCTAGTTGTAGGAGACAAACTGGGGGCTGCCGCATACTACCCAGATCAGCTATGCACGTATTATTCTGAAGAGCAGAATGCCCACAGCAAGACATCTTGTTGGCAGCATACTGTTACTTTGATTTTCTTTGGGAATTGGTAGAACAGAAGCTAAACAGAAAGAAAAGAGAAGGACAAGACTGGAGGGTAAGGTGGGAAAGAGGAGGAAAGATGGAAACAAACACAGGTGACGGAGATGTGAGGAAGAAGAGACAGGAAGCAGAGGCAGAGAGTTGTCAGGGCTCAGATCAATAGGATTTCTCTGAAGAAGTTGAGAGCCCCTTACTCAATCATTTCTGCTGGCTGGAAACTGGCTCATTTTCTGTAGCATTCCTTCAGAGGAGGCACAGTCAGTTTTGGTACTCCCAAACTGAAGGGTGAAGTCAGTAGCCAGAAGTTTGAGTGGGGAATGTGTGCTGTACAGTAGCATTAACTAGGCTCCGTTTTACTCCAGCTTCAATTCCTTTCACTGTTTCTTGACAGATGAGAGTCCTTGTGCTCTTTAACAAAGCATTTGATACAGTATTAAGTATAGGTTACTTTTAATTAACTCCAATTGGCTTATATGTGAACACTGACTGGAAGTTTGCCATAAGGGAAAAATTCAGTCTGCTAGAAGTGAGAAATTGAGGAAATAGCTGTTATGCCACTTCTTTTCCTTTAAATCTCTCCAAGCAATTAGACTGATCAAAACCCCATATTTTGTTTGTCCTGTATAAATTAATTTATAATAGCTCTTTTTACACAGAAAAATAGATCCTACTCTCTCACCAACATTTAGATCTTTGTCAATGCATTTTAATTTCTTGCAAAAAAAGTTACCAACAAGTTATTTCAAATGTGAAATTATACCTCAATTCCAATTTCAAATCCACCACCAAGGCCAGCAATTCCTATTGCAGAAGGAGCAGACCAGGCTGTCATGCAAAACAAGACAAATTTACAGAAGTTTTAACATGTTACAAGAAATACTGATTTGATTATTAGAGTTCAAAAATGCTAACAAGTTGACTGTTTAAAACTATGTTCACAACCACCAGAATGCAATCACATCACTATACTGGTTTACCCCACTGGCAGGAATGTAACAAATACAAACCCTCATTTAAACAAATCTTTGTTACAAATTACTTATGATACAGTTGTCCATGACTGGACATAATTCATTATTCTAATGAATGTTAAACTATAGACTTTTATATTTCAGACTTTTCTACAAAGATACTGAAAGCATTGTTTAAATCTGGTCCAATGTAGGCACAAAATTTTGAAGACAGCTTTCAAACCAAACATTGTCAGCTATTGGCTTGACGCCTCACACATCTCGTGTTTTATGCTATGAAAAGAGTTAATGAAGAAAATTTTTTTTTCCTTTTAATTCTCCCATGACGTACAAAAGGAAAATATCCACTTACTTCCATTAGGAAGACGAGCTAATACAATTCCACTTCCGCCTCGAGCGGTCACCAAAAATCCAGCTTTGATAACAGACAAAACTGCAAGGCCTTTGGCTTTAGCTATTACATGGGCTGAAACAGCAAAATCATTTATTCAAGATCTTCTAAGAGTAGTTCAAAGAGAAGGGGAAAATAAAACTCTACATGTAACAATAACTCATAACACATAGAACACATAAAAGAGTCAAAGCAACACAAAGAGTCGAAGCAAAAGCTTAAAGAAAACTGCAGTAAAGCTGAACTGCTAATGACGCCTCCAATCCATAGTCAACCACAAAGCTAGTCACAGGTTACATTAGCCTGCGCTGATCTCTACACTGCCACAACTGCTTCACCTATCCCAGTTAGCTCATATAGAATTAGTTAGCTTATTGCCACAAACATTGTGTGTGAGTACCCTTAGCAAGATAAAGAAGCAGTAAGTAGTTGACATCCATGTCTCTACAGGTTTTTGGAGGAGTCTGAATTTAAATCACAGAGGCACACAGCAGTGTAATCAGCTTATATCATGAGACAGTGTTTGTGGCAAATAAAGTGTCATCATCCTGCAAGTCTTATTACAGGCCTTCTGGAACATAATAGTTATAAATTCAAAGCCACACCAGATGAAGGAAGACACTAGGAGAAACAGAATAACAATTGCAAAAATAAAGAGGACAGCAGCAAATAAGAGTGCTTAATCAGTATCAAAGGCAAAATGTACCCTGATCTCTTTCCTTCAACTTACTCCCACCTAACTAATTCTGATAAACACAGATATTCAAGAATTAGAGCTACTATTCCAGGTTCTCCCTTAAGAACAGACATTCATAGGGTGAGCATGAAACAGTCCATCCACCCCAGAGAGAAGCCTTCCTGTGCAGATGCCCTGTGGCTGTAAACATGCAAAAGATCTCTCCCAGTAAGTAATGTCTGCCTAGAATACAGCAAACTGAAGCCCTTTACTTCCAAAATATTTTCACAAAAGTTATGGCACCCTAGATCTTCATTCCTCCCTAAGTTATGGTCAGTGAAAACAGAGGGAATTGGTAAAGAGAGCAGGATTTCAAACCAGGGGAGCACTGGAGGTTTTAGCTGAATCAAAATATTTTCTTTACTCACGAGGTATGATTTTATCAGGTCCATTTCTGGAAGTTATTTCTGTGAATTCTCGTAATATTTTAGCTGCCTTTTTAGCTTCTGACTTCAAGTTGGAAGGTATAGGGTTATTCACTGTAAAACATGAAAGAAGTAAGAAATTATGTCTATGGTCAGTTCAGGATAGCTCATATAAAAATAAATCAGTGTAATTTGTATGGGGAAAGTGATTCTTTACAAATGAAGAGTAAACCGAACAAACCAGGAAACAGCAAATATAAGAAATTATCTTCTGCATCAGACCCACATTTTGTCTCTGATGGTAGTAACAGAAGATGCCACTTAGGAGGAGCACACAAGCTCGGTTCTTTTCCGCAATCTGTTCCCCTTGCAATTCCTCAAAATCCACACTGATAAAAGCAAGGATGTTGGAGATGCATCCTTGGTTGCTCCTGTCACTATTTATTTATGGGCTTGTTGCATATGAATTTGTCTAATACCTTTTCAAACATGCTGATACTCTGCAGCAGCAGTTCACTACCCGCTACTTAAAGAAATACTTGATCTATTTTAAATTAATCTACTAGTTATAGTGAATGCCTGTGAGTTCAACTCTCATTAATTCTGGTGAACAACTATTGCCTCCAACTTATCCACTACCTTCATGCTTTTATAAATAGCCACAGCCCCCCAGCCTTCTCCACTTCCTCAGGAGTTCCAGCCTTCTTAGTCTCTCCTCAAGGTAGTCACTCCATCACTCTGATCACTCTACTTGCTCCTCTCTGTACCACCACCAACTCTGCTGTCCTTCAAACCCGCAACTGTTGACCAATGAACACACAGCACTAAAAGGTTAACATATCTGCTCTCACTGTACATTAATGAATGGTATTTCCTTTCTCCTCACGAGATTTCTCTTACAGAACTAAACTTGCAGCGTGTTCTGAAAGTGAACAAAATTCTGTTTCAGACCAAGAAATTTCCTTTAGAAACCTACTTCCTGTTGAAGTGCTTATGAATATTTTATCTCCAATGTGATCCAACATAAGCAACTCTGTAGATTTCAACTCTGGAAAAAGTAGGGATTAGGGATAGATTATGTTTGCTTTATAAAGCCTTAGACTACAGTAGCAAACACAAAAAATCTTGACATTTACCCCCCAAATCCACAAGATCATAACTTCTGCAGGAGTGTTGATTCTGTTTAGATCTACCAGATCTGCTGTCATTAATCAACTACTGAACAGAATCAAGTGTTATAATATACTAATATTCTGCAAAAGTATAAATACCATTTTATGTATGAATAGCATCATTTCACCTGTAGATTTGCAAAAAGAGGCCTTAGGGCAGATAAAAAGATATGACTTAGTCTTGATTCTTACATCTACTAAAACCCCTCAAAGCTATCACTTAAATTATTCTTGTTTTCCTGTCTGGACATATCAACACCCACTATTTCCAAGTTCGTCAGCAACAAATTGTCCCAGTAATACATGAATATATTGTTAGACCAAAGATGCATCTAGCCTCACGTCTTGTCTCTGAAAAGACCTAGCAACAGTATTTCCATAAAATTCCAGTGTTCTTAAATTCACAAAAGCATAGAAAAGACTGTGCATAGAGAAAGAACTTTCAGTCAAAAGTGGCCTAGATTTTTAACTGGTGTTCCCTGAACATTCATTCACCTCTTCACTCTGGGCAACATTCCCACCCAAAGCCATGAAGGTGAGGACTAAATACATTTTGAGATTAAGTCAATGAAGCTTGGGGAGCAATTCAGCTCAGACTAAGTGAAACACCTAGCAGCAAGTCAGCCAAGTTTCTGTCCAGGCTCCATTGACTAGAATAGGAATTACACCTATACTTTTCGAAGTGAAGTATATTCTCCAAGCAAGAAGGAAGACTCCCAGAACAAGACAGGTTTTGACAGCTGAGACTTTGAACTAGCTTCCCTTGTGAAAGCTTGTAGCAACACTGGGCTTTGGTGAAAATGCAGCACCTGTAACATTGGAGAGTTTGAAGTGACAGCGGCCATCACGAGGTTGTGCAGAAGTATCAGCCTCTGGGAACAGAAGGAAATAGATGCATAGAATGCAACAGACTAAACTGTGTTGTGGTAACAGAGAAGACACGCTAATTCTGTCTCCTAATCATCCCTTCTATTTGCAGAAAATTAAGATGATGGCCAGGTCCCCATGTGAAGGGATAGGGGAAGGAGAAGCTCTAAACTCTAAGAGCTCAGGACTTTCAGAAAAAGCTATTAGCATGTGCAATTTTCTCTGACTATTACGGCACTAAAATTGTAAGCTAGCTTGCAGGAATTTTGAACATGCATTTCTTCCTTGGTTCACCAGGTTGGAACCTGACTACAGGGACACAGCAAGAAAAGAGGCCAGTGTAGCGCAAACAAAACATGAACGGACAATTGCTTTTGGTAGATTAACAAACTGAGCTGGAGCAAACGTCTCCATTACTTCTGTTGTTTGTACTTGACATTGCATTTTCAAGGTCAGAGGGAAACATTGCCAGCGTGTTGTAAGAGAAAAATAGGAAGATTTTTGCTTTTCTACAGACATAGATAAAGGCAGTCACAAAAAGCATATTGCAACACCATTCTTCTCAAGAAGGCGTGAATAATACACTTCCAGCATATGATAACTTATAATTCACAATTAATATTGTAACACACAGAGAGTGGCCATTTGCATAATCAGGTGAACACTTTTGTATGTAGGTATTCACTTAACATATTTTAGAAGTCAAGGCCTTGATTTTGGGGAGGGTAACCTACCCCGTCTTTCCAAGATACACATTTAATGGTACTTAATTCGTCTTACTGTTCAATAAGATTAAAGTGGAAGATATGCTTCATTTTAACTGTGGTAAAATGGACAGTTACATGCCTGACCATGCCAGACTCCTAGCAAAGTGATCAAGACAATCAAAATAAGATGTGTGCACACTGGAGATAAAAAACATTACGGAGATAAAGTAAGCATTATGCAGCTTCCAGACTACAGAGAAATAAAATACACTTCTATGCTCCTCTCACTGTCCTCTTCCTTATTTTTGCATGCATTCCTTCCTCTCCTTTGCTTATCTTTGGCCAACCTCAGATTTTGAGGAACATCTCCAATTAATTTCTTCTTACTACTAAAAAGAAAAAAAAAAAAAGCAGCTCTTATTTCAAACAGATTAGGAGAGAAATCCCCTAGCTAAGTCCACTGAGAAAACATGAGATGTTTTGAGATCTAAAAGTCTGCAAACAAGAAGAGATGAGTTAAAAAAAAATTACAGTTTTCATATGCATTTTCAGATTCAGAATTGCTTCAGAAAGATTTGACAGTTACCAGAAAACAGTGTGTGCATGCTTATGAGCATGCAGAAGTTACTATTTAATTGAAGACAACTCAAAGCTGAACTTCATGAGCCAGCAAATGTAACACTGTTACTACTACCTCACTGTCTCTTCAACTCTGACTACATTCAAAATCAGGTTTTGGTTGCACCTTGGGAGGATGTCAAAGTAATTCTTTGGTCAGCAGGAGGGAGGATGTCAAAGTAACTCTTTTCAGTGTTTACTTTGAAAGTTTCACAAGATACCTCAGGCTGACTCCATGATTTTCCTACCTGGGTTATTTTTGTCCTGGTGTTGCTATTTATCTGCACTATGGTTCTAAACATTATATTCCCAAATGCAAACTTTGCACAGAAGAATAGCATTGCTTGAGCAAGCTGAAAATTATGTACTTCCACTCCAATGCCTCTAAAAGGGTATTCTTTGTGCCACATGTTGTGGGGTTCCTTTACTACCAGGGAATAGGGGAGATGGAGAGAGATTCCTCATCTAGCTGTACAAAACAACAGTAAGCATGAGAATAACCTAACTTCTCATCCTCAAAATAACAGCAGAAACTTTACTTTCTCCCTGTATGATTTGTTGTCTACATCAACATTTCTTCTGCATCCCCTGGATATCTATAGGGATTCTCACTTCCATTGTCCCTTGCTTTTTCCCTTCCTGCCACAGACTGAAGCAATGCAGGATTATTTTTCTGGACTAAGAAACAGCAGGAGGATTTGACAACAGCATTCTGCCAGTTACTTTGCATGGAGCCAGATTTGTGCATTTTCAGAAGCAGGCTAAGAAATTGATATTTCTAAAGCACAGCAGAGATACAGAGGGGAGGAGAGGGAAGGACAAAAGGAAGAGGTTGAATGCACTGTCAACTGAAGCTCAAAGCTACGCCTTGTAGAGAAGGGTTGCAAGTAAGATGACATATCTTAATTTAGACAGCAGCAGGTACAAAACTTAAAGTGACTTTAATTGGCAAGAAAGCATGGCACAGAAAGGTTTAATAACAATGGACAGGATTGACAAGCCAACTGTTTAAACATTTTCATTGGTGAAAAACAACATAGTTACTCAAAGTGGCTACCATATGATTCTTTCCATAGTGGCTAGTTTTGAGTTCCTTTATTTACTTCCAAAATGTTATGCAGATACTAAGGAACTAGCAGGATGCCTACAAGCGTCTTGAGGAACTGATGACTTGTTTAAAAACAAAACAAAACCCACCAAACAACAAGCCAACACCCTGGCCTTAATTACAGCTAATATGATGCATGATAAAGCCTGGCTGGACTCCCATTTTGCTAAGATTGCTAAAGCAACAGCAAAAGAAATCTAATATTTTTATCACTGAGGAAACAGGAGGGTTTGGCTCTCCCTCTTAGGCCATGCCACACTCAAGATTTTGTTGACAGAATTCAAGATTAAATAAGGACACAGCCAACAATCAACATTAAAAAGGCAAAGTTTAATGGTTAGCTTTATAGCATGAGTGAGCCCTCACTCCTACTATCAAATTTTAGATCAATCAGTTTCGTAAAATTTTGTCCAAAGGCAAAGGATATTATGCATTTTCATTAAAAAAACCCAAATAAGTGGAAAATTGCACAAATATGTCAAAGATAAGTCAAAACTTTTTTTTTTTTTTTTTAAGAAGTACATGGAGGTTTGCCCTATAAAATGGTGGTGTTTGCCCCAAAATACAATAGAAACAAAGTTACTAAAGATTATAGTGAAGGTTAGGGACAAAATCTTGTTTCTACTTATTTTAATCACTATATAAACTGACAAAACTGTAAGTGGGATTTCTGTGACATCAAAAATGGTGTAAACTTCTGTTCACCTACCAAATTGTCCTCTTTCCCCTCAAGCTTACCTTAGGATTTGAACTGTAAAATTATTTTCTTAAAACCTGATTTAATAGTGAAACTTCATTGAACAGACATTATAGAAATATGTGCTCTTTAATAAAAATATTGTACTAAATATTTAGAAACAAGCAGAATTTCCATGTTCCATTTACCCCTTCAGTAACATAAGGAATAATTCTGTAGTACTGTCTTCACTATTAGCTTTTAAGTATGCATACATAATTGTCTGTTTTGTATTCAACCAATGCTCAGGAAAGAGGTAACCAGGAGCAATAAGACAATAATATCTATCAGGAGGATATACTGACTGATGGATGTGGAATGCCGTGACCAGCGAATGCTCAGCTGGGAGCAAGCTTCATTTGCACTGCTGCTTGTTGTTGAAAGGAGAAGATATTGAGCATATGTGAGTCAGCAACACAAACCCCACGGGGGAATATCACACCAAAATTGATTAACTGCTTAATTTGTAAGCTGATGAGGCAAGTGCGTCAGCCTCTAATTTACATTCTGACTAACAGTAATAATGTGTTGGCTGAACATTTGGTGAAATTATCTGAGCAAGGTGTAATAAAGAATAAAGCCTTTTTAGTTAAAAGCTATAACTAATTCTGATATAAACAAAATTCTGCTGAATATGAACAGATGAAACAAAGCATCGTGGCATTATGAGAAGTTGAACATCAAAAGTACAGTTTCAAAGAAGATCGATGATAAAGTAGAGACAAAGCCTCACATGCAGATTTCATACATATGTTGCCCATGTATGTATGAGCTTTGAAGTATTTTGGTGGAAGGTGGTTTGGTTTTTTTTTTGTTACAAAAAGAAGAAAAAACAATGTCAAATACCTTCTATGAGCCTCAGACAGTAATTCAGTCTTTACTTTCACTTCACTAAAAAGCTCAGAGACAGCACAAGAATACACTAAAACATAGCTGATTTGCAAATACCCATGGTTATAGCAGCAACATCAATGCTAAAAAGCTAGTATGAACAGAGAACATTCAAAATTATAAATTAAGAACATTCACAAACATGAGAACTAGCATAGTCAAGAAAGGTTAAAGAAGAATATCTAATGGGAAAGAGAAACCTGAAAAGCAAGCCAGTGCAGCATTGGAGAAGAGCCTAAACAAGAGATTTCAAGTCAGCATTACAATTAAAGAGATGAATGTAATTTTGGTTTCACAAACGTGTAACATTGTGGTACTGTGGTAGCCAGCTCCAGCCCTGGGATTCATCTGGCACTTGGAATTCCTAGAACAGCGTGCAAGACGTGCATTGTAAGCATTTTACCTAGCCCAAGAAAAAGTGATTTAGAGCAGTGGATGACAAGCAGCAGACTATGTTAAACATGTTTCCATCAGTCTCCCTCGATTTACTATTTCCAACACTTGAAGCTGAAGGAAGACAGCAAAGCAGCCCAGGTCAATGAAAAGTCAAGAAAAGATCTGTGGAGTCCAAGGAAATGGCAGTAGAAGTTGAAAAAGAACCTGAAGGAAAAGGATGGAATAAAATAATGGCAATAAACACCCCCTTTAATTGAGACCCAGCAGGCTCCTGCTGTCAGAGCCTGAGCTCCATACTCCTGGTTTTGGAGCCAACACCAACAAGCAGATACTGTTTCCTTGAGACTCCAAGAAGCATGAAAGAGGAAAGCCTCAGAACGTGCACTTTGATCATCCTGCTGGAAAGCACTAATAGTACCATTACCATCTACCATTCCCCTCATCACTTTGATTCCTGATATTTTACCAAATTTCACAAAGTACTGATCCTCAACAAGCTTGGTGTGAGTAGTTAGCGCTATGTCAGAGATAGTAAGAGTTGTGGCAGGGTACAAGTACTTCAGCAGGAACCACATGGCCTTGCAAAGTCACAGGTGAGCTGCACTAAGACTGGAAGACTCTAACGTGTGCCTTCACAACCCTAAAGGTTTTTGTACTGTGAATTAACATAAGTATTCTTTCCTCCTTCCCTACCCTGAATAACAAGAAGTTTACTGGATAATATTGTATTAAGAAGCTGGTGCTGGCAGCGGTGGGGGAGGGAGAACAGAGCAGAAAGGTCTGCAGAACCTGCAGCCTTCAGCATACAGAAAACAAGGAACTGGACATATTTTAAGGTTTACGTAAGACAGATAGAAATATAAGAACAATCAGATTTTTATTCTCAAACACTGCATTGGAAGGCAGTGAAATGGTGCTTAAAAATAAAACTGAAAATTAAAAAATGCCACTCTTATCCACGTTAAAAACAGTCTGTTTTTCCTTGTTTCACCTGCAATAACCTGCTAAAGTTAGATGCTGACGACAGCCTGTGCACATGAAGAACCTCATGAGCATACTAAAGTTACAACTAAACTCAGTCTTCAGGAACTCAAATATGAAAAAGGAATGTCACATAACAGAAGACAGCACCTTCTCTAAAAGGAAAATAGCCCAACAATTGTATTTCTCAAAAAGGAGAATCTCACAGACATTTCTATCACTACATAAAGCTAAGATATTTACAGTATTTTGAAGATTTTTTTTTTATTGAATGGGGGAGAGGGCTATAATAAGAAATCATTCTTGAATTTATGAAGCTTACATTTCAAAAATTACATATATATATTTATATATTTAAATCACATTAATTTGAGGGGGAAAAAATGACAAATGCCATTTTAAAGATTAGTACTTCTGAAAACCTGTATGGAATCTTGCATTGCATCTGTATGCTTATTCCAAGACAGCCAAGAAGTCAGACAACAACGACGAGAAAGCCGGTCATCTACATTTGGATTTTGGTATGCAAATACACAGTATGAAGTCAAACCAAAACCTACACAATCACAAGTCTTTATTCCAAAAAGAACCACTTCAAACACAGAAGCCTTTCCATTGACAGAAATGAAGTAATGGAGACAGAGACCAGATTTCTTCCTTTGTTCTCATCTCTGTAAGCCTGTGTTTTCGTTGTTTTGGGGTTTTGTTTTTTTTTAAATATATTACTCTGAGTTATGGAAATCAAAATACCTTTGAAGATAACTCAAAGGAAGCCAGTATTATTGGTAGCATATAACTGTGGTAACTCTGAACCTGGAAAGGGAAACTGCCCCACCCCCAACCTGCACTTGTACTACTTTTACTATTAGCCAGTGTTCCAAGGCAAATTGCTCTTTGCAGCCTTTATAAGCACCTCACTTTGGTTTAGGGCTTTCTGCTATGACTTTTTTTAAAGGAGAAAACTTCTCTTTCCTGGTCAGTTTTTTAGGCTGTTGTCCTTTAAGCACAGGGATTTTGTAAACTCAAGCTTACAGAGATACACACTGAGATACTAGCCAATGACCTTTCTGAAAGCAAAGCAAAATTTATTTGAAATGCAGTAATTACATAAAATAACACATCAAAAAATAAGCTTAGCCTCTGCACAGGCTATCTGAATAAATTAAATTGTATGAAATATGATAAAAGTATTTATGCCTGTTAGCTATGTCAGTGTCAATACTGTCATGTATAGTGTCCAAAAGCATACAAGGTTTTTGGTCAGCTGCTAATGTTGACAAGCTGTCTTTTCAGATTTTGCTACCAGTTATGTATGCACTTCTAGACCATGGGAGCTCAATGTTTTTCATATGGAATATCCATTTTTGTTAATGCTAAAAAAATGCCACAACACACAAAAAACCCCATGCCTGCAGTTTCATTGTGTGCATATTTTTTATTATTTTTCTCAACAAAGAGGAAAGGACTTAACTAATCCAAATACAAAGTGCATCACTTGGTAACTTAATGGGGTATGAGTTCTCAATCCCACTTTGAATTAACTATTTCCTTGTGAAAAGTCAAAGAATTTGGAAAAAACCCTGTAACACACACAGTCACCCGCATTCTCAAATGCATTGATGAGTTGGGTTCCCAGCAGTTTTTGTACTGAAGTCAGCTTGGAAGAAATTCTACATAGACATGCTGAATTTCCTCTCGTCTCCTAGCAGGATGAACTTTCTGATGAGAGTTGGAATATATGAGGGTAAAATGATACTGACACAGCTGAACAAGGTACTTCAAAGAAAAATGTGTTGCCTTTGTACATGCAAGATGTTTCAACTAGATGAGGTCTCCTTACTTCTAACAAACTATGGCATGTGAAGACAGTCACTATCTGAGGCACAGCTGAATCAGAGGATTTGTTCCAAAAAGCACATCACATATCTGTTCAACTGCATGGGAGGCAGAGCAGTGGAACACCTGTAGCTAAACATCTTCAAAAATACTTGCAACTTTTAGCCATGACAAGAATGCTAAAATCTCAAGTCCACAGGTCTACAACTGAGTTGCAGCCTTTGCACTAGAAGAAAGGATAAACACAAGGGGCATGGGGAAGAAATCACTCAGTTTGTACAAGGATAGTCAGAAAACAGCACTTTCAAGAATATAGAGACAGTGGTACGCTCTAACACAAGAACCAAAGGCAGAGTTACCTTCAGGATTGTTTGAGACTAACAAGTGAATGCTTCCAAGAATTTGTACTACAAGAATTGCAGGCTTGTGTTCAAAACATGCCACCACACCTATCCATTCTGCCACCCAAGCCCTGGGAAACTGTCTACCTGAAACCCTTTTAGCAAGGCTTTCAGATACACTTATTGTAATATGTTTGATGTGTAAACAGTTGGTACCAAAGGGGTTGCATGCTGTCCACCAAGCCAGATAAGTATCATGACCAAAGCTAAGTGAGAGCTAGGAATTCAGTTCTGCCTGTCTCTCCTCACGTTAATACCAGAGTTAGTATGGTATGTGAAATTTAGACATGGGGGTAAGGGGAAAATCCCAAATGGAATCCCAACTTTGGCTTGCTAACTCTATTTTAATCACAAAGAAAACATTTCAAGGCAACCCAAGCAAGTAAACAAGTACATTAATCTTTGCACAAGAAAGCTTTAACTAAAACAAAGCTGTGATTTTAAGAACAAAATCCTAAAAACCATCTTGTTTATCTTCTCACCAGGGACAGAAGCATAGTGACAACAAAAAATGTGACAGACTACAACCCCAATGTGCACTACACAATAGTCCTGTATGCTACAATAATAAACTAAATTAAAAAAATGTTTGGGCACCTTAACAAAATATAGACTCCAGCTATTTCCTGCAGAAAATATTTAACACTTCTATCAGTAAAACTGCCACTATCATTCTGTCCCTCTCATTTCTCCATTTCATATATGTCCCAATTCCCTACGTGCACCAGTCAAATCTAACAAGTTCCTAATTCGCACAGTGAATAATTTCTACAATTAATCACAAAAGAAACATTTTTTCAAACAAAAGGAATAAAGAACATTTAAAAAAACCCCAAGAAGTATAAGTGCTTGATATTTATTAATCAAGAGTTTGAAGACTTCTACCTAAGCTCTTAAGATTGTCTTGTTCACAACAGTGTTCCTCTCCCACTAAGTCATACAGCCTATTCTTCACAGCAGCCTTGCATTACAGGCTCTTTTACAACTATGTAACGGATGTTTAAAAACCCTCAAAATATAGAAAGCTTATCACATCAGAAATAGTAATTCTTAGCGATGAGAAACCATGATACAAGACAAACAACAGCAGTGAATTCTGTTACAGTTCATTTCAAAGGTATGACGTTGACATTAACTGAAGAAGGTACAGAGTGTGACTCTCTTCCGATACTGAGGGCTGGGAATGCAGAACAATGCCTAAGATAACAATCCTCCCCACTCCCCTTCCCAAGACATGGAAACATGAAATACTTCGTGTCAAAGTTAGAGCTAGGCATGTGCCTACATGTAACATACACACATAAAAATACTGGGTTTTATATGAACTCCAGGATGGTATTTCATAGCACTCATTTCTATACACAGCCTCATTTCTCCCTGACCCACAAATGCATAGAAGGGCGGTGGTGGTAGGGAAGCTATTTCTTATACTGACACCTCAAGGCACTCCACTTGATAGAAAGCAGGAATAAAAGCACTCTACACTGCTCAGATTATATAGCATAGCAGAGCTACATGTGACAGTTACACAACAGACTCAATCTCGCCCTTCTCTCCTTTGCCGAGGCCACATCTGATAACCGAGCAGTGCCATGCCCCCCTTCTGGCTCCACCACCTTGCGCTCCCAACACCTGCAAGAAGACCTGCACGACAGCAGAGTGCTGCAGTGCATAAGGAGGGGAATGCTGGAGAAAGAACGAATGTTTCTGATTAACAATCATTTCCATTGCAAAGTAAAATAAATAAATATTTCAAAAATGCAGTTGTACAACTGCTTTTACGAAAAAAGTGATGTATGCAGGCCAGCATATGAAGTTGCATAAAAGGAAATGTGCCATTTGTTCCATTCCACAGAAAATACGCCATATATAAGCTTTTCAGGTTATAACGGTTAATCAGTCATCACTTTCATTTGAAAGTCACAGATTTGGCACAAAATTTAGGATCTGGCATTTTAATTTAACCTCCAAAGCGCTGCATTTTGACTGAAAAACAAGGCAAACAAGTCTTAAAAGCAGCAGAAGAATCCAGTCCCGGCCACACCCTGCCGTCGCAGGGCCGGCAGCCAGCGTTACACCACCCAGCCAGGTACACGGGATAGCTCAACAGACTGACGCCAGACACAAAAAAAATACTCAAGCTCTTCGGGAAAACGGAGAACGTATGTGCTCAACTTCACCAGCAGCGTGGTGAGGTCAACGCCGTATTCGACACTTCTTAATGGAGGATCCACCACGTGCCCAACATTGGGCGAGAAGGGAAATTAATGGAAAAACTAAGCGTTGCTCGCAGTGTAAGAGCACGTTTGCTTAGTTTGCGGTGAGAACCTGACCGGCTCAGCGCGGCAGCGACCCACGGGGGCAGGAACCCGAGCGGCCCGCCAAGGGCTGACTGGCCTCGAAGCGCCCTGCGCTCCGTCTGGGTGGCTCCTGCAGCGACAGGGGAGACAGGCGGCTTCCTCCCCTCTGCCATGCCCGCCCCAGCGCCTCGCTCGGCCGCCCGGCAGGAGAAGAAGGATGCGGCGGGCAGGACGGAGCGGGCCGCCGCCTCAGCGGGGGAACCGCGGCGGCTGCGGGCTCCCGCCCTCCTCGGCCGCCGCCGGGGCTTCCCCCGCTGGGGCGCCCGCCTACCCCCCCCCCCGGGGATACTCACTCCTGCCCGGGCCGGGACGCCCCCGCTTCGCTTCGCCTAGCTTCTCCTCACCGCCACCGCCGCACTGGGCCGCGCCGGGGCGGCCCCGCCGAGCCGTGCACCTGCCTCAGGTGAGGCGGGCGGGGCCGAGGCGGCCGCCAACCGCCTGCCTGCCACCCCCGCGCACGCGTGCGGCACCGTCCCGTCCCGTCCCGTCCCGTCTTCCCCCCCCCCCCCCAGTGCATACACTTGTGCTTGGCAGAGTTTCAGAGTTGGCCCTTTTTTCTCAAATCAGGCAAAAAATGTAGCCGGCTGTAACGGCCGGTGCCGTAAAGCGAGGCGCAGGCGGCGCGACATCCGGGAAGGTCCCCTCCCGGGTGGCTGGCTGGCCCCAAGCGAAGATGGCGGCGGGGGAGGTGAAGTCGGTGCTCTTCGTGTGCCTGGGTGAGCGGGGCGAGGGGAGAGGCGGGCCTCCTCCCGTCCTCCTCCCGCCGCTCTTCGGGTGGGGGCACCGGGTGGGGGTGTCGGGAGCGCGGCGAGGCGGGGGCTGCTGCCGGGGGACCGGTCCCGCCCGGCGGGGTTGCGGGTAGGCCTGCCCCGGTAACCGCAGGCGTCCCGCTCGAGAGTGGCTCTGTGGATGGCTGCCTTCTCGGGCAGGGCCGGAGTAGTAGCTGAGAAGGGAGGCAGAAAGGAGTATCCATCTCCTTCCCGTTTGCCTTTGCGATAGGTCGGAGTAACCAGTAGGAAGTAACACGCGAAATCCGGTATTGATAAACGCGAAGGTTATGTGTGGGGAAGAGCGGCTCCTAAATCCGCATAAACCAGCGTGAGCTCTGAACTAACTACTGCTACTCAAGAGCAGCACTGAGTGGTGGGTGTGAATAGCTTTCTGAAACGGGCTGCTCAGTGCCTAGCTTCTAGAACAGCAAGGAGGGCATGGAGGGCCCGCCGGCAAACGTCCTGGCGCTGCACGGCTGCAGCGGTGCCTCGTGGACGCGGTTTGCGGTCCTGGGCGCCTGGCGTTGAAAAGGGAGAGGAAACGGTGGCAGGAATGACTGAAGTTAATGGAACAGTCTCTGTAAGAAGAGGAAAAATATGTTAGGGCTTTAAGTAAGAAAAAGAACTTGGTGGAGATGGTTTTGGTCTATGAAATTATGGCCATCATGAAAAGGAGTGAAAACAGTAAGACTTTTTTGAAGGGTTACCTAAACGAAGAACTAGGAAACTTTTTTTTTTAAAAAAAAAGATATTCTGTGTGTTTAAGTCGTGAATCTCATGTCACGAGAAGTCATGGAAAATAGAAGTGTAAATGGGATCAGAAAGGCTTTGGGTGCTTTCCTGAAGCTTAAGACAATTGATTACTGATAAGCAAGACGATCTTCTGCATCTTCACAACCAACAAATTGGTAACCTGACTACATGGATTACAGAGCCGTGCCCCATTTTGTACATGCTTTCTCTGAACATCTCCTTCTGCTCCCTTTTGGGGATAACAAGCTAGATGGCTCTTTGCTCTGGTCTAGGAGGGCTTTTGACATTAGCTACTACCTAGCCCTTATAATCTTACCTATGCGCTGAGAGTTAATCGCTGTGAATCCCTGGCATTTTGCCAGTTTTGTTACAAAACCATTGGTTAGTATGTTTCTTTTTGCTATCTGCTTTTCTGTTGTAATACGAGAAATGCAGATTAATTGAATAGCAAAACACAAGTTTAGTTTTGTGAAATATGTTCTGATTTTTACATTAGAGTAAAATCAGCCCCTAATAATAATTTGGGGAAAACATTCTCTAGTAAGGGATTATCAGTTGCTGTATGTTTGGGAGCCAGTGGCCTAGACAAACATTTTTGTATAAAAACATCTAATTAATATGCATCAATTTTTCAAAACACTATGTTCTAAAGGCAGTAGTAATCTTCATGAAACGATTCATGTGTATAGGTCTGTAAGCCCACTATGGTGATTTGCACTGTAACAAGTTCCAAATTCAGTTGAGTCCCTGAGGAACTGTTATTAGTGGAACGTAATATAATAATTTAGGTGTGGAGTGAAATTATTAATATTAAGCTTGAGGAAAGGGTGAACAAGTCAGGATCGATGTTAATGGGATGGATTTTTTTTAAACAAATGTTGTAAATACCTTTTAAATTTCCTCTTCTATGTTACTGGGTTATGCAAAAATAACCATAACAGTATGTGGCGTGTGACATAAAATCTAATTGATGTGATAAGCGCTTATTTTTTCCAGTCAAATATATACTCTTTTCATTTAAGTTTTGAAGGCAACTTGTTTCTTCTTCCTGCTTTAAGTTTGCTTAATTTTTTTTTTGTTAGTCTTGAAGAGTGATACTTATGCCTTAATAGATTTTTTTTCCTCCTAAATTTTGTTAGAAATAATACCTATGGTTATTGCTAAAAAGAGTACTAAACAGATTTCTAGAACTGCATTTATCTGTAATATTCTGTGCTGGTAAATGAAGCACATTAATTCTGAAGTTTGCCACATTCAGTGAGAGCTGTTCCCTGAAAGTACAAGCCTTCATGAAAAATTACATTTTCTTTCTACATTATTTTGAAAGAAACCTATTACTGAAATATCTATTGACTGTGTTCTTTCTTTGTAATGAGATAAGCAGATATTCATTACACAACAAAATACAATCTAGTTAATGTGCATAACTACATTAATGATAAGGGTTCCTCACCACTGAGAAATAAATGAAGCACTCAGCAACATATGTAATTACAGTGTATAAAAAGGCACCGGGAAAATTTTTTTTTTCATTTAAGGCAAAGAAATAATTAAAACTGAAGGTGAACCAAAATGCAGTTTGCTCTTTTTACACTTACGTAGCTCATCTAATTAATGGTTGAGCTCCAGAAATGAGCTTAATATGGTGCTGTGTTATGTAAGTCAGCCTCTTTCTCTCTGATGACTTGTCCGCTATAACATAACAAGCTGCATGGGCATCTTAGACCAGGCACTGGCTTACTGATCTCCTCCATGTGTGGAGGAACAGTTGTAAGTCAGGTGAACAGTAAGCAAAGTGTTTTTGGCTGGATCCTCAGAAAATTGATGCTTGTTGTGAACCACTGAGTATGAGTATTGCCATCAGAGATCTAGACTGCATAAAATCATTTCTAAAAAGACAATTAATTTGTTGGGTATGAGGAAATTAGGTTACAGTCACAGAGAGATTTGAGTTTCCTAGTTCAGTTGTCACAATCCATTATGTGCGTTTAGATATAGCCAGATACAAGGTTTTGTGGGACAAAATGCCATTTATAGCTGCAAAATGGGAAAGCAATAGGTGGGATGAGACGTTGAAGAAGTCATGAAAAACGGCTGCTGTAATGAGGGTTCTTAGCAAGCTGACAAAAAGAAATAATGCCATTTTTTGGATAAAGAAGAAAATGTTAGATAAATGTAAGGAAAATGCCTTTCTTCTGTGCAGTATTGTTAAGATAGCTGTAAGAATACAATGCCTTATTTAATCTGTGTTTCAGAATGCTGCAGAAGTACTAGAGAGTTGAAAGCATGGTTGTAAAAGTGATCTTGGAATTGGAAAATAAGATTAAGATGTATGCTTAAAATGTTAGAGACTGATGGTTGTGAGTAGGTGCTTATGTGTTGAAAACTTTTATTTTTATTGGGGAACCTTTAGGTTGCTGATAAAACCATAATGTTCCAGTAGTTTATAACTCAGTATAATTAATCTCGCTGCAGGGAAAAAAATTTTAAATGTGAACATTCAGCTAATTAGCTGATGGTTTGACTACCATGAACCCTGGCAGGTCATATTGCTATTGACATTTATTATATTGACTAAACCTTGACTGGCTAGGCACTTTGAAACCTAGTGCTCCTGTAGACATCCCCATTTAGATATCTTGAGCCAAAATTGCATTCTGCTTAGATATATACACACACAGAGGCTAATATTTGACTACTGAGAAAAATCCCACTGTGTGTTGGTAGTGGGGGGATGTATGGAAGTTAGATGATGTCATTTAGGTAGCTATATACTTAGGTGTTTCAGATAAAGAGTGTAAGTATTCAGTGAAATTGACTGTGAATGGAAAGGCCAGGGAATCTGGACTAAAATCAGAGCCTTGAATGGTTCCTTACAAAGCTAATTGGATGCTAAGTGTGACAAGATAGATTTAACTGGAAAGAACTAGGAATCATGATGACAGTTCAGACAGGAATTTGAGTACAGAATGGAATAGAGTGAGTAGTAAGTTTTAAACACTTGCTTATGAAGGAGACCTGATGAATGATGCAAATGAGACTGGGAAGCAGTATTACAGTCACTCAGATGAACTGACCATGCATGGAAAGGTAAGTAGAGTTAAAAGCAGGTTTTTAAATGTGAGAGGATGAAAGCTAATAAAACTTCTGTTACAAACAACAGACAGAAAACCAAAGGAAGAAAGGAAAAGCATCTGTTTTCATTTGGGGAAGGTCTCAAGGAGTTAGAGAGCTGAATAAGGAACAATGAAGATACAAAAATGATTGAGAGAATAGATGATTAGATCAACAGTACCTAGAGATGAGCTATAGACCTGAGCATGAAACGGATTTAAGTTGTCTTTTCTGTCAGTAGAATCAATGCTTCCATTTCTGTATGGGAATGGGTCAAAGATTAATGCAGAGAGTGGAGTAAGAGCTCAAGAAATTAAAGCATTGACTTGGATAACAGTCAGTGGAGTCCTTGTCCCTAGCAAATGAGTGAGAAGGCATGACTCCGTAAAAATGACCAACAAATGGTTCCAGTACTGATTCTGTGATTGAAATTTAAGTCTCTTATCTTTGAATCATTGTATTTGGAGATGTTTGTAGGGTTTATTTCAATGGGCAGACTCTGTCTGGGTACCTTGGGTACTAGTTTTCTATGATTGAAGATGTCACTACAAATCAAAGAGCTTGAAATTTAAAAAATTAAGGGAGAAGATGGAGATTAAGAGAACTTTAATACTGTTATCTTCTACATAAAAAGAGCATGATCAGATCAGTCACAAACACAACAAAGGAGAAAGGAACACCAGAGGAGGAGCAAAGATAAGGTGTAGATAAGATTTAAGGAAAATATATTCAAGTCCAAGGAGGAAGGTAATTTCTTCACAATCCCTATGAATCTTTTTGTGAGATTTTCCCCCTTCATTCCCTAATTACGGCTGTCAATCCATAACTTAGGAAAAACCATGCATCTGTGAGGAACCTCAGCAAAGCCTGGAAAGACAGATGGGCGATGTAAAACTGGATATTAAATTGATATAAATTATAGTGGGAAAGGGACGATGACTGGAAAACAAGGATTGAAGTTTGCCTATGTCAGTGAGGTAAGATAGGGCTTTACATTAATGATGAGATGAATTATAACAGTTGCAAGGAGTAGCATAGGTAAACAGAGTTGGTTAGGATGAAAATAATATTGCAGAGTATGTGGAGAAAAGAGCTTCTATTAAGTCAGTCCTGGGATTCTGTCCATAGTCCCCAAGAATAGATTTGAATGGTGATTGCAGTTCCGTAGTAGTGTTAATACCTCCGGTAACATCTGGAATGTGTCATCATGGAAGACATTAATTTTTAAGTCACAAACTAGGTTACGTGTTTGTTGCAAAAATAATATAACTGCAATTTCTAGTTATTGCTAGAAGTGGTAGTTAATCAGTCAGTGATCATGGTGCCATTCATGATGATATTTGATATCATCAAAGTGATATTTATGGCATTTATTTTAAGTAGTGAGCAGGTTGTAGAAGAGTGAAAATTTGGAACAAGTCATTCAATCCAGGTAAAGCAGAAGGTTAAACAAATAGAAAAAGCCATGAAGGATTTATTTCAAAAGTACTATTTTGAAATTCTGGGAGCTAGTTAATGAATTACTGGGACCAATAGTATTAATCATTGCTTATTACTGAAATTTTGAGTGTAGTAATGAAACTTATTGTTCATGCACAGTTGCATGGGATCATTCATACAAAGGAAAAATATTGTACAGGAAGAAGTGGATGGTCTCAACAGCTGGTGTAATGGAAACAGAATTTAATAGTTTAGAAAGAAAACTTAAAGGTCACCTGTTTGAAACAACAGAGAAAGAGAGGGATTGAACAAATTAGAAGTAGGGGATTATGATCACAAATTTGGTACTCATGAAGGAGTCAAATGTGATTGTAGAAGTTATCTCAGGTTATATTCAAAAGAGCTAAGTAAGTATTTCAGACTTTTTTTTTCTTTTATAAAACAAATTGGTAAAAACTTTTCTTGCAGTGTAGTCTGTGGTTTTATTTGTCAGTATTCAAGAAAAATAAATTCAAATTAGAACAAGTGCAGAGTTGGCTTAACTGGAGTGATTAGATAAGGGTCAGTTATTTTCATGAGGAGACTGAGATCTTGGTTTGTTTAGTTTAGCACAGCTGTGCTTGACAAGGGTTCTGTATCTCTTGAAGGAAATAAAGGTTTTTAAGATAGAGGTGATGTTAACCAAGATCAGATGAGCATAGACATCCAAGGATAAATACTAAGTGGGAATTGGAAGGTTTCTGGCTACCACAGGAAATGAGGATCTGGAATAGCCTTTTAAGATAGATGATGCTTTTTAAAAGAGAGCTTGATGTGTTTGTAAGAGAAGTGATGCTGTATATGCCTGCAGTATCAAAGGATTGGGCTTATTGATTATGAAGGTTCTTTTCTGTCTTATGTTGTATGTTACCATGTTCCCTCTGTTTCCTATTAAAATTATATTGTTTAATGCTTAACTCAATTAAAGAAATGAGATTTATTTTTAAACTTATTACCATATTCTTTAACATTTTTATAATTAATAAGTACTAACCTGTTTTCTCACTTACTTTATAAATAAAACCAAGTTTTTCCTGCTTTATTTTTCTTCCAAGACCGATTTAGTTTCTCTACTTGGAATAAACTAGTTCAAACAAAGGAAATAGTATGTTTTCTCCTGGAAGAAGATCTACTGCCATCAAAATTCACTTAATGTTTCAGCAAGATCAGTTTCCCAATGGTTAGCCAGTTCCTTTTGCCCACTTAGCAATTTGATGTTCTCTAAATCTTTGACAACGAATTTGTATGACTTCAGTGGTTCACTTCCCACTTTGGTTTTTAATATAGTTGGCATGATTGACAGCAAGTTATTAAATGCCCAGATGATAGCAGCTTCTTTCTCTTTAACAGTGAAGTATCTACCTCGATACTTTGTTTGAAAATATAGGCATGAAAATGAGGCTAAGTGCCTGATGTGAAAATTTCTTTTTGCTGCCGGAAATTTAGCTTTGTTCATGGGCATTTCATTTTTTTACTGTTTGAGATTTGGAAACAATTTAACCGGTAGTAGAAGAGTGATTTATTTAAAGGTATAGAAATTAGTGTTGCCGTTTGTGATATTTTATACTTACCTGCTCAAAAGTCAGAAATGAGCAAAGTCATACATTCCCTTTGATGGAAAGTGAAGAATTCTTTGTATGATTTATTGTGCATCTGGGTGCCATATCAAATATTATGAATATCCATCTACTTACTCAGAATTTCTGAAGGATGAAAAGGTATCAGAGTTCAAGTAATAGTTGAATAGACTTTTTATTGTTGAGATGTTTCGTTGTTTTTCAAATAATATGTATTTTTGCATGCATGTTTGAGGGGTCTACCGTAGATGGTTAAATTAATTACAGCTTCAGCAGTGGAGCCAAAATGCTGTAGAACCATTATTTCTAGTTTTCACTGGGGCACTACTTCATTGTTGAAATAGGTTCTTCTTGAAAATAAGGTCAGATCAAGTGGCTAGTGCAATTGGAGGCCATTGGAAGGGAAGACTGATGACGTATTAAGTACCTTAACTATTTGTTGGCTGACTGACAGCACTTCAGCTTTGCCATCACGTACGTTTTGTTCCTAATCCTCCATATTTTGAACCAAAAAATTTGGAAAATTTCTTTTCCTGAGGTGTTTTTAGAGCTTGTGTAATTGATTTCTTTTTGGGGGTTTTGGAACTGGTATCTGGAAGCTGCTCTTGATGAGGGTTCAGTTTGACTTGTAGTGACTTCACGTCAGTGGTCAGGAGCATTTCTACTACAGGTTGTTCAGCCATTTCACTACGTTGGTTCCATAGTGGTGGTGGCAGCTGTGTTTTGGAATTGTCCAAAAGTTTTTGTTAACAGGTAGGTAGTAATGTAAGTACCTCAGGCAAATATTCATGATTCTCCAGTGAAGAATTAGTTTAAATTTGCCAGTGTGTAGGAAGATTTGAAGATAAAGATGACTTGCTGCCATTTAAATTCCGTAATTTTGCCTGGTCTTCTGTGATCACAGATTCTTTGTGGAGGAGAAGAAAAGAGCAATGTGCTTACACAATACTCGTTCTATTTATTTTAATAAGTTATATCTTTTTCTATAATAATATGCATTTCAAGAGACTGATAGATAGTATAGAATCATAGAATGGTTTGGGTTGGAAGGGACCTTTAAAGATCATCTAGTCCAACCCCCCTACCATAGACAAGGACATCTTCCACTAGATCAGGTTGCTCAAAGCCCGATCCAGCCTGACCTTGAACACCTCTGATGATGGGGCATCCACAACTTCTCTGGACAACCTGTTCCAGTGTCTCACCACCCTCATTGTAAAAAAAATTTCTTCCTTATGTCCAATACAAATCTACCTTCTTTCAGTTTAAAACCATTGCCCCTTGTCCTGTCACTACAGCCCCCTTTATATATTGAAAGGCCGCAATAACATCTCCCCAGTACTTCTCTTTTCCAGGCTGCGTAACCCCAGTTCTCACTTAGAGGTGTTCCAGCCCTCTGACCTTTTCTGTGGCCGTGCTCTGGACCCGCTCCAACACGTCCATGTCTTTCTTGTACTGGGGGCCCCAGAGCTGGATGCAGTACTCCAGGTGGGGTCTCACCAGAGCCGAGTAGAAGGGCAGAATCACCTCCCTCGACCTGCTGGCCACACTTCTTTTGATGCAGCCTAGGATATGGTTGGCTTTCTGGGCTGCAAGCGCACATTGCTGGCTCATATCCAATTTTGCACCCACCGGTATCCCCAAGTCCGCCTTCTCAGGGCTGCTCTCAATCCATTCATCCCCCAGCGTGTATTGATACTGGAGATTGCCCCAGCCCAGGTGCAGGACTCTGGGTTTCCACCCTTGCAGAATCTCTTGGGTTATAATAACATAAGCAAACCACATTCTGCCTAAGTAAATAAAAATCTTTAATTTGATCTATGCTGACAATCCACAGTTACTGAATTTTTGTTTTTAATCGTCTGAAATTTCACTTTAATCTCCTGTTTCTATAGGAAACATTTGTCGTTCTCCAATAGCTGAAGCAGTTTTTAGAAAACTTGTAACTGATGAAAAAGTTGAAAATAAGGTAAGCTATTTATTTCTGTTCCTGCCTAAGAAATAACCGTCTCATAGCCAGTTAGTAGAAATATAAGCAGTGAGAAGGGAAACATAAAAATATAAATTTGTTTTTCTGTAGTGGAGGATAGACAGTGCAGCGACATCTACTTACGAAATAGGAAGCCCTCCTGACTATCGAGGACAGAGTTGCATGAAGAAGCATGGCATTACCATGAATCATATTGCCAGGCAGGTACTGTACTTTAGTTTTCTTTAAATATGTGTATGTATTTGTTTTGTTGTTACAGTGGATGACAGACAGTGCTGCTGTTTCAGACTGGAACGTGGGGCGCTACCCAGATGCAAGGGCTTTAAGCTGTCTAAGAAATCATGGCATTGAGACAGCACATAAAGCACGGCAGGTAGAAAAGAGTATATTTTCGTTCTTATTCATACCCATGCTTTGTTTAGCCCTAACCATTACAATCACAGAAGTCATTTGACCAATGCATGGTTAAGCACCAAGTAATAAATACTATGTGCAATTTTTCAAAGGACTCCAAAGTGGCCTAACTCTAATTGAGGTTAGTGAGATTCTTGTTATTAAACTTCATTGGAAGTATAACCAGGAAGCATTGCAGCAGTTTCTGCATTACAGAAAAATCCTGCCTTCAAATGTTTAGTGTTTTGGGCATTTTTCTGAAACTTTTTTTTAATACTTCTTAAAAATGGACTTGCTCTACTAACCTGTGATGCTTCTTTCAGCAAGGAATTGTATTTTTATTTAGCAGCTCCAAAAAGAAGTAGAATACCTGTTCACCCATCACAAAAAGCTTCTGCTCTTGCAGATCTTTTAAAAAGAAATTAGAATGCTAAAACCCAAGATTAGTAGCACGGTTGGTGGTAACTTCAGAGGAAAACGTACCCTTGAAGCATTCTTAAGTCAAAGACAGGTCTGTCACTTCATGAAATCCTTTAGGTTTTACCAAAACTCATCTCAGTTTTCATTAACAAAAGAATGTGTATTTCCATGCTGCATTCCAGAGAGGTCGGAAATAAATGTGTCTGCATCTATTTAAATCATTCAGACACTCAAATAAATGCACATAACTTACTTCAGTTAACTATTCTCTGGATACAAGATATTCCTTTAGGGCTTGACCTTTACTTATCTTGAGTTTTTGCCACTAGTTCTTGTACTGACAAAAAGATCAAGTAGTCTTGTTATTATCTTCCATTTCTGTTCCCTTCAGAATTTTACTAGACTTTACTGAGGTCATACTTACTTTCTTTCAAAGACTACATGTTTAGTTTTTTAACTTTTTAAAATAAATTCCCTCAATTAGTCAGTTGCCCTCTGCTGACCTTTCCTGATGCTAATCTCTGTTATATAATAAGACAAATAGGATTGAGCACATAATTTCAGATTTTCAGTGTTTTACTATTAGAATAATTGCTAGAAGAAATCTATTGTGATCTTTTCCTGTTACATGTTCTGGATTTACTATTTATCAGTGCTTACAAACAGCATTATTTTTCATTATACAAGCTAAATGGTACTCAAATCAGTCAGTGTTTCAGTCACAGTAGTGCAACATGTTTGTATTCTTAAAAGATAAGCCTTGGAAACTTGAGAACTGTTCTTGGGTGTTACTAGAGTGGTTTATGAGCAGTTAAACTAAAGCAAAGCATCCAAAACCAGTTGATCCTCTGCCTTGAAACAAATCTATATATCCTCCTTTGGCAGAGAGGGAATTAAAACACTTTAGTGAAGACATTTGCTTAAACATTCTGGCAAATGAAGAGATTTTTAAAGCAGAAGAGCCTAAAATGTTACATATCCAGGGAGCAGAAATTAACAAGAATGAGACAATAAAATGAAAGACTAACAGGATGAAAATTTGTCTAAAACATCCCAGGACAAGCAGTTTCTTTTATAAAGAACATTTTCAAATCCCTGAACTACAGGTAACTTCATTTTGCACTGATGTTAACTATGTAACTCCAATTTTTTTTTTTCAAACTTCTGTCAAATAGTCTCTGCTGATTCTCTAAACTGTGTGGACCTGATATGGTCTTGTAGTACTTCTGGAAAGAGAGGGACTCAACAGTGTAGAACAGGACCTTTCAGAGTGGTCAGGTTACTACAAGTGGAAGTGTATTTGCTTCACTGTTAGAGACAAACTCAAGGATAGAATTTTGTGTATGACTTGTTTCAGAACAGATTAAGAAAGATTTAATACAGAAGCTGCAGAAATAGGAGGGATTTGTCTTCTGTTGCCTTTGAAATACTGTCATAAGATGACTACCTCGTGCAATTATTCTCTTCACTCCTGTGGAAAACTGTTACCCATCCAGTGAAAGGCACTTTCTTTCATGTAATTTTGTGCATAATTATGATAATCATGGATTGTATCTTTTTTTATTCAAAACTGACATAAATGCTACAAGAGTGATTTATGTAAGAGAGAATGTTAAATTGGTGACATCCTGCCATCATATATAGTGATCGTTTAATTGAATTTTAAGTGAAAAGTGAAGTATAAAAATAAATGTATATATTTATATATAAAGTTTGTTAACATTTTAGTTGATGGTAGGTTGCTGTATGTTTATGCACCCATTGAAATTCTCTAAGCTCTTAGTCTTCATGCACAAAACAGATAGTTATTAATCAGTTTCACTTTTATTCCTGCTGAGGCCAAAATTGATTTCTGTATGACTCATACTGTGCATTTGCCTTAAATATGAAATTGAGATTAGAGGAAGGTTGTATTAAACATTGTTTCATGACTGGATAAATGTGAGGACTACTGCATCTCTCTGGTTTTTAGACAGAGACAAGGAGATTTCCCTTCTGTAAACAAAGGGAAACATTTAACAAATAAATTGGAATTATGATGTGTTTCTCCATTTATGGTCTTTAATAATGGTTATATGCATTTTTTAAATGTGAAATTATTGTTGTCTGTGTAGTTCCATCCAATGCTGACTGCTTGAGTTTTCCACTGTCAAAATGTACATAAATTTTTATGTCCTCAATTTCTTCCCCCAAAATACTAGTTTTCATAGTTTTGAGGAATATCTTCAGTTCACTGGAGTTTGCTCAGTTAAGCTTTTTGTATCTGATATTACTGTAGGGCTTAAGAGCACAAGCCAACCAGTAATCTTGTTCTTAGGGCTGCATTTGCGTCTGTGTTAGTGCTGGTTCATAGGATAATAACTGTCAAGTTGTCAAGTATACCGAGAGTGTGGGAAGTGTGGCGGGTGTGTTTTTCCTCTTCACTGTTTTTTTTATTTTATTCTTACATATGTCTGTACTACAAAGAAATCTATCCCCACGTATTTTCACAGGGGCCAGTGTTTAGCTGTGTAGAGCAAGGAGAAGCAGCTTGTAGAGGTACTGCTTAGAGTTGCCAGGAAAACAGAGCTATTTCCACTGCAAAAATATTTTCGTAGGTCAAAGGCACTGCATTAATACAGCAAATATTTTTACAGTGAAAATAAACAAGCCTGCATTAGTTTTCACCATTAACCCTTTCTTTTTGAATGCCCTCCCCAATTCTCCTTGTGTGGAATTTTTCATTTCTGGCTTTAGTCTGGTGATAATTTCTATATGTCTTTTCTTACTCCCTGTTATGGGAGCTTAATCAGTATATATTTGCTGTTTATACAAAAAAAAGTGGGGTTTTTGCCATCTAAAACTTTTTTGAATATGTAAATAATTTTTACAAGTTAAAACTCTGACTTATAGGATAATGTGTTTTGCCTGTTTGTCTGTTTACTTGCTTACTCATTTCTCTAGCCCATCCTTCCCAGAGACACCTGCCAGAAAACCCTGTACTGAACAAACTTTCCAAGTTTATTCGTTATGATACTACACATAGGACTGTGCATGAAATGCAGTCTTAACATGAACTCACTATAGATTTTATTCCATTTATTCTTCCTCATTATGGACACTTGGTTCAGATATCTTATACCAGCATACTGTGCATTGTGGGGTCTGGGAAGATTTTACCCTAAGCTAAGGTTTAAATGTAAACTAACATATAATTATACTGGTAAAAATCTACAGCCATCCTTATTCCGATACAGATAACATCAATACTTAAGTTAGTGGTTTATCTGCAGTGTTTGCCTACCTGACTCTGAACTTGGATCTCTGAATTTAGTTAATATTCATGTTTAGGAGTCAGTAAGCTACAGGAAAGAAAAAGAACTGATGGTAGGAAGATGTACAATAGATCCCAGATTTTTTCACATCATATCATATAAATTTTGTGAACCTATATGGCCTAAAATACCGTGAATGCATTTGTTTTTAAGAGATTGTAACTCATACCATCATACTTCAGCTTTGAATTTCACTTCGTATCTTTTTCTGTGTAGTAACAACTTTCTAGATTGGAAGGATTGCAACTGATTTCAGGTTACCTACATTTTTGTTTTCCTATCAGCAAAGTAATTTGTCTATATTTTTATTGCATGGCTGCTACGACTGGAAACCTGCTTTAGTTTTAGTAATTGGAAAGCATTAGAAATGTCACTTGTAAAAAAAAAAAAAAAAGTATTGGTAAAATAGCTAACTTGGGTTTTTTGTGTAAAACCTGCAGAAGTGGATAAATAATCATGGCAGAGTATATTTAAAATGCCTTAAATTATTGTAAATGTTGATGAAGGTATACCATTTTATTCTTCCCACCTGTGTCTCTTTTCATAAATCGGAACTCCAAAAGTTGGAAATACTTCCCCCCCCCCCCCTTTTTATAAATCAAACACAGTTTGTAGGCTAAAGCACATGTTTTTAATTCTAGGTTACTAAAGATGATTTCCAGACCTTTGATTATATACTATGTATGGATGAGAGCAATCTAAGGTAATGTATGAAGAAGCTGAACAAATTCATATGGATTACTTGTAGTGATGTCTCATAAATCACTCTGAAGACAGATGTCATATTTTACTGCTTAGCTTGTCTTGGGTTTTTTTGGGTTTTGGGGTTTTTTTTGTATGTGTGTGTGAATGATATCCTAATAGATGGATTATTTACTTCTAATATGTTTAATGAGCTAGAATTAAATGATTTATTTGTGTGATACATGCCACTCAAGGATTAAGGACATGGAAATTTAGTGTACTTTGTGCTATAGATGTGCAGGTGATGCCTGTATAGTTAAGGATGAGGACATAATGTCTTTTGATCAGTGATCTGTTTTTCTAATTGCATGGGATCTAAAAGACACTGTGGAAGCTTGGAAGGGGTTAAATATGGTGTGGGTTTTTTTTTTCTTTTTTCTTTTTTAATAGAAATAGAGTGAGCTCTGAAATAAGTAAGGTTGTTAGCTGGGGGAAATCTTGTTTGTTACCGTTAGCCATGTTCTAATTAAGTCCATCTTTGAGACAATTTATACTTAAGAAAGATTTGGTGAAGTAGCTGCCTAGTGTGAAAATTTGGATATCATTAGCAAAATTTCTACTTAATTACCTATTGATGATTGGGGTTAAGGGGCTGAGCTTTAATAAACTACAAGTGTTAAAGTGCTTGTAAGGACTATTACTTGTAAAGTTGGTTTAAAAAAAACCAAAACAAAACACCACAACCAACAACAAAACAAAACCCAAATAAAACCCTATTAGTAGCACGTAAAGACTTTTAGAAGCAGCACCACTTAACTGAAAGAAGTATCATTTTTCTGAATTTTCTAGAATGTTTTGAATGACCTCTCTTACACAGCCTGCATGAATGAAAGGTATATAACGCTTGGCTTGATTGCAGCGTGTCAGGCAAAGACGTGACTAGGCTTTCTTCTATTTTCACTTGAATTCTTAAATGAAAACTTACTTCTGTATTAACAATTTATATGATATGCGCTGTAGAGCAGAAGAAACGTCACAACTATAATAGGGATATTGCTACTGCTACACTTGAGTTTCACCTTAAACTTGCACCCAATTCAACCATTTTCCCTGGCAACACCTATTCATAGCACTAGGAGGGCAAGCTGATTCTGGGTGTTGATGGTGCCTGTCATATCAGAAGAGGAAGATTTGGGACATTCCTTTTCCTTAGTACCAGAGCCACCTGGACCTCTCCTGTTCATTAAGTGGTATGCCGAAAGCCTTGAAGGAAATGGTTAGACTTTTTTTTAATAATAAAAAGGCTAGGGAAATTATTGAAACTCTGTAAATTCAAGCAATAACTTTTTAGTTAATACAGGAGTCCTGATTTTTCTTCAAGGAAAACCAGTATTGTGGTCTCACTGCTATTTTGTCTTTCTAAACTATCTGAAATTAATTTCTTAATCAGAATTAATTAATAATTAGAATTTAATTTCTTAAAACTGATTATGCTTATGACTATAAGTATTTAGAGGGTTTTCTGCCTTTTTTTTAATGCTAGGTAAGTAAAATTATGATTTAGTATGGAGATGTGTAATATTAAAAAAATTTAGTATGATCTGGCTGTTCAGCATTGTGCAAATCATAGTACTGAGCTGCTTTTAATCTGAAGGTGATGAGAGGTACATTTTAACTACATTTGGGATAATGGACGGCCATTTGTAAGTAGACTGGGAAAATACCATCTCAGAACCAGTATGTTTTATCAATAGGAGGCAATGCAGAAGAAAGGATGTGACAACTGATGAAACATTATAGTGTGTCAAAGGGAAGACAGGTCTTGCTCACCGATTTACCATTTTCTGTTAACTGAATGTATTAGGACTTCACATGAGTTAGAGGCAGTATTGAGAGAACTTCCAGCATACCAATTTAAAACACTAGTTTTGAACAGGTGGGAGAAGCTTACTCATACTTCTGGAAAAATATCTAGGTAATTTTCATTATTTTTGTTCAATACAAGCTAAAGGTGGATATTGAAAATACTAATGATTGATTTGAGGAAGAAGTTGATGAACTTACTGTTACAAAGTTCTGTTAAGCCTTAAGTCGAGTGCCTGACTGCTTGTTTATGCTCTGAATTAAGTTTATGTATACGTCCTCCATACTCAATTAAAAAAAAACCAACCACATAACAAGAGACAAATGAAAACAAGCAGCAGCATAGAGAGTCCACAGAATTGACTGAGTCCAGACGCATACTATTTTCCTGCGTTCTCTAGAAACAGTCATGAGCATGTCATGCTGATGCCAAAAAAGTTCTGAAGAAAAATTCATGGGAAAATTTTATTTTCTCTTTTACAGAGATCTGAAAAGGAAAAGCAACCAAGTTAAAGACTGCAAGGCCAAAATTGAACTACTTGGAACTTATGATCCACAGAAACAACTTATCATTGAAGATCCATACTATGTATGTGTAAGAAATTATTTGGGTGGCATGATTAAAAATTGTGTATATAGTATATAATATATACTATATTATATAGTATATACCAGATCCCACAGTTGACATGTGACATATAATCTGATCTTATACAAAGCCAAGTGTAAACATTTTTTTTTTTTAAATGACTTAACAAAACGATATAAACTATTGGGATAGGAAAGGAAAACATGTCTTTATGCTTGTAACAATTATTTAAATTTGAATAATGCAGTGCACCTATATTTTCAATATTGGGTGAAGCCCTGGTTGGTCAGCCTCCCTGCAAAGAGGATGTAATCAGGAAAGATACACACAAAGACATGGACAGAGATGGTCAAAGAAGTTGAATAATATCAGCCAAGAGCAACCAATTAGATTAACATTCTTCAGTTTAGGAAAGAGAAGTGGATGAAGATGCAGTAGGGTTCTGTAAAATCTGGGTATCATGGGAAAAGGTGAACAAGGAATTGCTATTCATTACCCAAGAAGTAGAGAATATCAAATGGCGTTAGTGGGAAGCAGGTTCAAAACAAAAAGAGGTGGGTTTTTTTTTCACGCAGTGCTTCATTATACTGTGAAACTCAACATGATGGGTTACTGTGAATGTAAAGAAAGAAAGAAAAGGCTTATAAGGGCTCAAAAAGTGAATGAAAGAAATATGTGAAGGGAAGTTTATCCAGGACTGTTGAGTACAAAGTCACAGTGTTTGGCTGTGGAAATTCCTGAGCTGCAGGTAGTTCAAATTAGGGAGAAGTATGCAAAAACTATCGCCAAGTATTTGTACTGTTCTTATTCTTCCCTAATGTCAGTTATTTGCCATTACTGACATCAGGAAACTACTTTGCAAAAATTTTTTGTTTGAGCCAGTATTGCTATTCTTACGTTATTTTTCCTCTGTTCTTTTCTAGGGGAATGAAAAGGACTTTGAAACTGTTTACGAGCAGTGTGTTAGATGCTGTAAAGCATTTTTGGAGAAGTCTCATTAATGCTTCATTTTATTTCTAAAAGAAAATAATTAGCTTCTCCTGAAATACGTAAGGTGTACTTGATTGATGTATTTAAATTGTAAAATCATGCCTCAGTATGTTCAAAACTTTTTCAGTTAAATTTTGTATTTTAGCTTTTCTGTCATCTAATTAAAAAATATAGAAAGGTTTTAATTGGATTAGATGATCAACTATTTTCTCACACATCATTGTAATAATAAAGTGTATCTCTCAGAATAAATTTATCTGTAAACTCTTCCAGTGCTTTTTCACAAGCACTGCAAAAGTTAATGTCTTCCTTCTTTATGTGCTGTACTAAACATTAGTTGTTACATTAACTAAACTGAGGTCTTCTCATTGTGCCCTTAGTGAATTAATTTAAATCAACTTTCAGTGGGAGTCTGGTAACTTAGGCATGTCATCCTAGTATCATTAGACAGCCTTTGGACTGAAGATGTTTTGTATTTAGCCTGCTAGACTAAAAGAACTGCCTGCCCCCAGACAGACATTGCTCTTAGCGCTATTTCAAAGCTTAAGCAAGCAAAACCTCTGTGTGTGTCATCAGGATCCTGTGAAAATGGGTTTTTGTATCAGTTTAAATGCTCAGTTATTCAAAGAAGTAATTTTTTTGTTCTAGTACATTTAGTATAAAATCAGTTGAGAAATAGTGATTGATGTTAATAGGACGTCTCTGGCTGGTCTTCCTTTGGTCTTGTGGTCAATTCCTAGCACACTGATACAAGTACATGTAATATAGCATTTACTTTGAGGACAAAACGGGTCAGCTTAAAAGCCTAAATGTGAAATGTACATCTTGTATCTCATAATAGTAAAATACTCAAATCCATGCGATATAATCAATGAGAAATTTGCTATAATCCCAGTTCCTGTGTGGGTGTCAGACAATATTTTCAGATTTACTCAGGAGAATGGATAGCCTGTCAAAAGTGTTCTCTGAGAGCATAGTTCAACATGAAGACAAGTCATCTGTAATATAATTCAAAGTTAACAGAAGGCCAGTAAGTAGAAAGTTCTGCTCTTGGACAAAAATTGAACGCTTTGTAAAAATCCATGCCTGTTTGTCTGAACATCACCTTTCATTTCTGCCTTAGAAATGTAAATGTACTGAGATCAGTAATGTAACTGATACCATGATAATCTTCCTATTTTGATTAATACCAACATTGGTATGAACTAGCATTACGACATTATCTGTAAAACTGGATCTGTAAAACTTACTTTCTTATTTATTTAGCCTTGGTTTTGCCTCTGTCTGCCTTCCAGACTAGTAGAGTAGCCTCTGTATTTGTCACCTACTCTCCCTTCTGGGAGAGGGATGCATTTCAATAGAGGACCCTGTTATTCCCAAGGAGGGAGGAATCCTAGTGTCACTCTGCGTGTGCTGCAGCCTGCATGATGGAGATTAAGTTTCCTGGGACTCTTGCTGCAGGACAGCTGTGTTTGTATTAATGAGGTTTCTGTTTTGTGCTAAAATTTCAGTCATAAAACTTAACCTGCTTACAAAAAGGCAAGTGGTAGATAGAACACTTAAATGCAGAAATCAGGATCTTTGTGCATTATTGCATTACCAATAGTTTTGACTTTTAAAGAACAAGCTAGGAATTTGCAAGTTAATAGCTGTTTCACTTCATGGACAAAGAGTAATATATATAATATTTCAGGTCAGATCAAGCACTGACTCTGGAAAAAAATATCTTCCATTTCTTTTATGAATGCTTTGACAAAATACATGAGGGATAATGATGGGCAGTTAGGGACAAACCATCTTAAATGTGGTTTTATGCACTAACCTCGGAAGTGGAAGTACTTAGGCATAATCTAATGTTATGCTCTGCCAGAATGACCATTTAAAATATTCCAGTGAAAGTAAAATAACTCACAAGATTGAGAACATGATGGTTTGTGCTTTCCGATTCATAGCTGAGTAGGAATTGAACCTACAGTTTCCTACATATTAAAGTTAATATTTAAAAGTCTTAAATCTTTATCTTTGAGCTGCTAGGGTAACAGAAAGGAGACAAAAGGGTATGGTTGTTTACCTTCACTAAGCTTAGGAATCTTCCTGTAAAGTGATACTAAGTCAAAACTATTTGTGTTAAATTCAGTTCAGATTTTAAAAGTTTCAGCCTTGAGGTATATTTTCAGCAAGTAATCTATTGGCTAAATAATTCACCAGCTCTACTAGGAGGAAAAAGCTGGCTGATTGATTTATTTTATCCTTAGTGGGTTTCTTTTGGAGGAGGGGAAGGGGAGAGCACCATGGTATTTTAAAAGAATCTGTAGAATACAAGAATACAGAACAGGAATTGCCTTCAGGAAGGACAGTTGCACAGTACCGTTATTTGTGTTCCAAGAGAAAGAGTGAACACAGGATTAATACACAAATTGTGTGTCATACAGATGACTAAGCTCTTACAGGTTTAAAATACTACTCATGAAAGATGTAATATTGAATGAAAAAATACAGAACTGATGACTCCTTCCCCCTCTGCCGCACCACGGCTTGTTTTAGCTTAAGTAGTAAGCTTATACCTAAGACTAAATAAAAAAAAAATCTGCTATAGTATAGTTGTATCTTCTGTCAAAGTATGCTGACTTCTGCTAAATCTAGAGAAAACTTCCATGGGATTAATTTATTTATATTAATTTATTAAGGCATTAAATAAATTACTATTTTCATTTTACAAGGAAATTTTCTAGAAAGTTTTTATTTAACCAGGTTTCAGGTGTCCTACTACAAAAAGGAAGATTTATACTAATTTAAAGTCCCATGTTAAGTAATGTGCTGCGATCTGATTTCAGTCAGTGGAACCACAGAGAAGCACAAGAGTTCCACCCACGTTTACTGCAGATGAGCAGCTAAGTGAATCCTGTAGCAGCAGATTCCTTTAACTACCAGTTTCTCGTTATACACTTATTACTTCCATTGAGAAATTAAACTTTAGCATTTAGTGATCACTGATAGCAAATACAAAATATGTACTTCTCCCTTACTAAATACAGCCATGTTTCAGGATGGGATTTTGTACTTCTGCCATTTTTTTCTTTTTTCTTCTAAAGAGCTAGATGCTGAAGGTTCTTAAGTGTGAATTTCAAGAAACCCAGCTCCTAGCTATTTCTCAGGGTGGGGAGCGGCGTGCTTGGTTTTGTTTTACAATTTGTGGTTTGAATTGAGGATAAAATGGAAGCTAACTGCCAGTATTAAGATAAAAGTACCTGAGGTTCATCTACAGGTCACACATAAAAATTTTCTTCCTGTTTGAGCCATTTTATTATGACAACTGCATTTAATATCTGATTTAAGGAAGAAAGGGAAATCTGTATCAAGGCTTCTTGAGTAAGTGTTCACTGACTCAAAAGTTTTATGATACTAAAATGATTTATTGGACATTTACTGATTATATCGCCTTGCAGTATCATGAACAGACTGCAGATTTTTGGGGAAAAAAAACCCAAACCACCATTTGTCATAAAAAAAGATTCGAATTTATAATGCTATAGAGACTCGGAGCAGCCTTGTGGTCTGGGCATTTTGCAGGAATGGAACACACAGAACTGTCCATCCTCACAAATCCATAGAGAGTGTGCAAATTACTGGACTTCTCTAAGGTGGGTGTACCTTTCTTACTCTACCAAACTCTTACTGGAAAGAGGTTTAAGTGTGGCTAAATGACAGTAGCTACCAGAAGGTAGCTTGTTTATCAAATTCTGGATTCAGTGAACAGAAAGTAAACTCAGGACGACTTAATACCAAACACTTTATTACTTACGCTTGTTATTTACAGTATTTACATATTGCACGTTTGCTGGAATGTTTTATACATTTATTATATAAAGTAAATTAATGGCAGCTTGTGTTTGTGTACAAAATCCATGCTCCACTGTCCCAAAAAATATGTCTACTTGGAATTACGTTCTGGTTTGTCATGCAATTTGTACTCCTAGGGTACAATGTGACCCCAATGCAAGTCTGTTTTAACCAAACTTTTAAAAAATTGCATAAGCATGAAGGATATCAAGTGACCACAACTACTGTGGAGCAGATCTTTAGTAGTTCTAGATATACAAACAAACATTCCTTAAAATTGTAGAATTAAGCAAGAGAACATCAGTTTTCTTGGTGAAATATTTGTGTTTACGTAATTTTTGGCAGCATTACACATCAGTTGTAAAGTGTGTTTTTAAGTATGGAGCATCAAGTACTACTGGCAGTTATGCTACTGTAAAGAATGTCAATCTGCAAACTGTTGACGACATACAAAATGCATGTTAAAAGAATTATGGGAAGTAGTCTGTCAATCTGCAAAAATAAATCTCTTGTTCACAATGGAATATGTTATAAAGGTAATAGTTCTATTTCCCTGTTGGTTTCCAAGGCACTTCTCTTGGTTCTTGGTGTTTCTTTTCATGGTGGTAACATCTGTTGATTAAAAGAGAGAAGAAAATTGCATTTCATCATTTTTATACTCGCATACATGTGTTTAAGAATGTGTTTATCATATTGAAAATAGTAAATAAAACTGGAGAATTCAGTAATAACTTTGGAAAGATCCAATAGTGCATTTCTGATTTAGCTCAGTTTAGTTCGTATCAGCCTGACTGCTAAATTACTGTTTTGTGTGTTAATCAAGGCTGAAATTTTGGAATTTGTCCCTTTTTGTGGTGGTTCATTCTAGGTAGGCAAATTTGGAAAATACAGTTCTACCTATTCAAAATGTGCTCATAGGTATGTTTACCCTGTTCCTATGAGTGCAGCTGTGAAGTCAAAAGTGAATAAACCTCAAGGATAGTATTAACAGATTGCAATTTTCTGTCGTAATGTCTTGGGTGTCAGGAAGCTGTTGATTCGATGTCCAGTAATACAAATCTGTCAAGGTAAAGTTTGAAGGATCTAGGAAGGATTTGGTGTTTCATTGGGCCCATTAATGAAGAAACTTGGACTCGTATAAACAAGAAACAAATAGAAGTAACTTTCTGAGATTTGGTCATATAAATAGAGCCCCTGGGACCTGCAAACATGGAGGCCACACAAACTGAGTAGGAGCTGCAGTGGTTCAATTTGCTGCTCATTCTGCTAACTCTTCTTAGAATAGTTTCTTGGAATGAAATCAAAACCATTTCTGTGACACTGGTAGCAAAATCACTGATAGGAAATTACAGGTTTCCACATTGCTTCTGTACATATCTAGAAATCCATCCTCTCTCCAGTAACTTCTGAGGTTTTTTCTGCAACCGTGTTTTCTAGACAAGTGACCACTGAATGCTGCAAGTCTGTCTACCCAGCTTTATGTGTTTCTAAGACAACCTGTTAATGCCCTTACTTTGAAGTAAAAAATGCACTACGTCTTCCTAGTCCACAGGGACTGCACGTGTGAAAGACACTGCTCTCACATGCGAACAGATTCAGCTGAAGCTTGTGTGTCTCACGGACACCAAGAAGTCCATGTGGTGGGAGATAAAAAACAATCGGTTCTCCGATACTAGAGTTCTGCTGATGTTGTTTTTCACAGTTAAAACTTTCATATTGTCTGTCTGAACATGTGTATCTGTCTTTCCCATGGTCAGAGTGAATTCTCTGATATTTTGAGTTTCTACATTTTCTACTGCTTAAGTCTAATTTGTAATAGAATCATTTGAATGCAAAGTCAGTCAGACTTGACATAATCCATTGGAAATCAAGCTATTGGTGCATACAGAAATACTTGTTAGTGGTATTTAAACATATTTAGTTTTGCAATTTTTTTTAAAGCTATTAGGAAATGTAATAATGTTACAGAAAAGCTTAATGTAATTTATTTTTTTTTCTGGCTTTGCAGATAGGACAAATACTTTATTTTTTTAATGCCCTTCCTTAGAGGGGAAACTGATGTAAATTTTCCTTTTCTTGCATTTTTCTTGCTTACTTTATGTATGTGCCTACTGTACCCTATTTAAGCTGTGATGTTTAAAAGTGATGTTTAAAAACAAACTGACATGCTTTTGGTCTGATCAGTGTGTGATACAACTGACAAGTTAAACACTGAGAATTTAATAAATAGTTTTTTCATTACTAATACTAATGGAAACATGCAGCTCACTTAGGCTGAAAAACCAGATGTGGATAGGATGTTCATTTGTCATCTCATCTATACCTGCTTTTGTATGGATATCTGATCAAAAGCTGTGGGTCGTAGATTTGCAGTGCTCAGTTAAATTGCAGTTTTCTAAATCCCTGGCATTTTCAGAAACCCTTGAAAAGGCCCCAGATTTTTAGCACTGACTAATCTGTTGTTGTACTATTTTTTTTTTTTTTTTAAATTTCACATGGTCTATGTTATATGCATTGGTCTAGGAAAATTAGACTAGAATTTAGCTGAAGGATGGCAGGTAGTATTCTTAGTGGAGATCCTGCATGCTATTTGACTGCAGTCTCTGATGAGAGCATAGGTAGCCATACAACTCCCTTCTCCTCTTTCATTCAATTCTTAGTTTTCCTTTGCCAATGCAAAGAAAAAACAAACCAACAAACAAAAAGAAACAAAAAACCCACAAAAAACAACAAACCCATCCAAAACACAAACCCAGCCAGCAATATTACCTGAAACCAACTGAACCATACAATTGTTCCAATTTTAAAAAGCACAAATGAAAGAGATTGTAGAGGCATATTACAGCTTTCCAAATGTGGTTCTAGTCATTATCTGTGCATGATGGTAGAGAGAAACTCTGTAAGAAAAAGCTAATCTATATAAAAGAAGAATTTAGTGGTTTAAATATCAATATAAACTTTAAAATACTGTGCTAGTAGGATTTTGTAGCAGAATGTCCATGTGCTAACATCAAAAATTCCTTCCCCAATTATGAACACCCAGGGTGTGAGTCTGCTCTAATGTAAGCATCAGATCAGAGATCCATGCATGGAAGATGATAAAGCTCTTTATGTTACATCTGGTGCTAGCCACAGAGATCCTCGAGTAAGGAAAACTCAGAATTGCCTCTTAGTAAAGTTGGACTATGCCACACTAGTAACCATGTACACTGGCTGGCCATTTAATTCAAAGCAACAGTTCTGATAAACGTCTTAAATTAGTTACCGTGGGAACTACCTCCTGTCACCAAGCAGAGGTGATTGAACATGTCATGGAAAGTTGTATATGATGGATCAAGCTATACTTTCTAGGAAAAAAAGCGTCGTCTTTCACTGAGTAATATGCAAAACCCACATCTTAATTTCACCTTCACTTCTTTTATGAAATGAAAGTGTCTGACATTTCTTGAGTGCACTCCATGTTAGTCTCAATAAGAAACTGTGTGAGAAATAAAGCAATTAAGGGCTGTTGCTTCCATTGTTAGAAAACACTTGAAACAAAACTTAAGTTCAAGCCCAAATATTATTTTGGTTTAAGAATCATAGAATCATTTAGGCTGGAAAAGACCTTTAAGATCATCGAATCCAACCGTAAAAAAATCATTAAATAATACCGATACACCTGGCATTTGAACTACCTTTCTAAATTGCCTTCCACTCATCTGTTCTCAATTTTGGAACTAGAGCCATGATACCTAGTGCTTAAAAGCCAGAATTACTAATTAGTCAGTGCCAACCAGACCTCTTTCAGAAGCATATCTAAATATGTCAGGAGATTTCTTTGGCCCCAAATGTACGGCTTCAGGATATATCAGTATAAAATACACATTCAGAGTTTATTGCTTCACCTGCCTAGTTAGTATCTTCAGCTACAAACATGTATTTTCATTATCAAGTAGTCCAGATTTTAACAAAAGCATGAACTGTGTCTTAACTATATTCACTAACATAAATGTTAGCTTTATAAGACATCCTCTGGGTTGGTGAATGAGAAGCTCAGTATCTAGATTTGACTGATATGTGGTATAACTATCCTACATAGATAGAATAGCTAGAAAAAAGAATATATAATATAGTGTACACAAATGGGATATTTAGTATTTAAGTTTTCTCTTTTTGTATTTAAAGTTTCCAAGTTTATTTTGTATTTTCAGCTTTTTTAACATATATTATTAGTATGGTCAATACATCTCTAGGAGTTTACACAGATTTTTCTGAGTTCCAAAGAACATTTCAGTTATCATTGTGCTTTAGCTTATTAGGAATTTTATAAAGAATCTTTGACCTTTGTATGTATACATGTTTATTCTTGCCCTATCATGTACTTTAAGCAAGAAATACTGTTTCTATTGCTTTTCCTTTAAATATTTTTAATTATATCTGCTTCTCTAGGAAACTAGCAACTGGTAGATTTTTTTCATATACTTTTTATGGTATATAAAGCTCATTTTCTCTGCTCGGCCCGAGATTCCTACTACTTGCACTGGTCTTGTATTTATTAGTGTAACATTGTTTGTGTCACTACTTTTATTTTGTACATTTGAAGTAACTGTAGAAATTTTTAAAAGTTAAAAATACATAAATACTTGTCACTACAGTAATTAGAAGAAATCGTCAAAACAGAAGTATGTAATCATACGTGATATTGCAGTCCTTAGTCCTTAAGCTACTCCTTATGGTACAAGGAGGTTTGAAGCATACATTATGAGATCAGCGTTGGTCTATAGCAAGCACTTAAAGAACAGGTAATGGAAAAGGGAGGGCGCCAACAGTAGCACCTGCAGTTTTCAAACAAAAGCAGTAAAATCTGTATGACTGTAGCCAAAGTGATTGTGACAAATGCTGTCAGAGAGGCCAGCTTTTATTTTTCAGATTCATCACCATCTGCCACAGGAAGTCCACAAGATCTGAATTGGGAACTTCAGGTGAAGACCTGAGGAGTCTTGTTCCTGACATTTCTTACTTGCTGCAGATATAGACAACATAATGGTTGTTGGATGAAACTGCATGGGGTGGAGCAAAGCAAGCATGGAGTATAGGAACTATGAGGAAACTGGGAGAAAAATGAGGCTGAAAGACAGAACAAAAAAGAGTATCGAGGACAGGACTCTATCATAGCTGTGTTGACCATGAGAAGGAGAAGGTGTTACAGAATAAAACTAGTCAGAGGCGGTGCTGGTGGCAACCAGGGAACATGGCCTGGGTTGCTGATTGGAAAAAAAGGGACTACTGAGTGATGTGGTCATACAAATACACTGCTCTGGCTTCACTCATGCAATCTTGGCATGTAAAAGGGCTGTTACTGGGCCCCTGCGCTGCTCTTATCTGTGGGACAGGCAAAATGTGAACATATGCTCTAAAAAAAGAGAAGATGGAGCCCAGTTACATATGTGTAGGATAAATGAGAAAAAGTGAAGGCTCCATAAGACACACTGTATCACCCCCCCACCCCCCCTTAGGTACGTAATGTGACAGTAATAGATGCTGAATTCCTGGTTTCGCATGTTATTTTCTTGTTTGATCTTAGCACTGAGTTTCAACGTCTGTGTGCTTTAAAGCTATGATAGTCCAAAATGCATTTTAAGGACAAATAAAAACCAAATCTATCTTTTTTTTTTTCTTTTTCTTCCCCCTCAAATTGATCTCTAAACATGGACAGATGTCTATGGATTGGAAAAATGCATCAAAACTACTAGTTTTCCAAAGTATCAAAAAGCAATAATTGGTCTATAGTCCAGCCCACTCGTAAGCCTCCAATGAAATGAAAATCAGCTACTGAGCAAAACAGGAAATCTAATTTATTGGGGAAAAAAATGCAGGTGTGGATAATTAAGAATGTGTTATTTTACTAGTTTATAATATAGGAGTTTAAAAAGATTTTTTAAATGTATTTGTCATTACAATTGATATAAATGGTCAAATTCTACTTGTGAATTTGGACCTTTGTGGAGTAGTATCACGTAAGAGAATTTTGTTATCTAATATTCAGGAGTTAGTCTGAGCTTTAGAACTGATACTAACTAGTAGCCTTATGGCAGAAACCAGAAGTGTTTACCTATTGCCAGACTATAAATAAACTCTTCATACACTAGAGAGCCATCTTAAGTAAGAAATGGCTTTGAATTCTTGTCTTGCTATCTGTAATTGGTACTATGTTCAAAACTTTGCAACTTCTTGTAAACACCTTGGACTAATGATAACTATACACTTTGTGGAGAAGAGAGATGGTTTGTAAGTGGAAAAATACAAAAATAACCCATTTTTCTACAGCTCAGTCCATGAAATGATGAAAACAAATAAAGCCTGCATTATACGCTTCTGTGAGAGGGGATGTCTTACCCACACAAATTGAGCTGATGCAGTGGAAAAGCTTTGAGGAGGAAGGATGCTTAATTTTATGGAGACACCTCTGGATCTCAAGGCATATGTGGTAGAGAATAGCCTTCCTTTCTGCTAACAGAGGTTGCTTAAGAGTGCTGATACTATTAATGATTTGTGTCTGTGTGGAGAATAACAGAAGTGGAGGTTTGTTACTCACATTGAAACATGCCTGCTAGTTGAGCAAAGGAGTTGTTTGGCAAAATGAGATGGACTTTTTTTAAATAGACTCCCAGCTTGAGACGTGAACTGCTTTAGTTACTGTTCCTTCATATTATGAGTTTGTGTTTACATGATAGGATGTAAAGATACAGATAACATTTTCAAAGGAAAGGGAGAAAAGGATTCCCTACTCTGATGTATCTGCTTATTAGTATTGGTAGTAGCATTCTTCACCTATCTTTCGCAGGTGAGTATTATATAATAGCTAATTTGTTCCTTGCTTTCTGGATTTTACAATTGAAAGGTTGAATCCTTGGCATATCTCCTAGTTAGATCAAAGGATTTACCTATTTGCTAACTTTTATTTGTCTTAATACTACATGCAGTTGTTTCTGTGATTCCATCCCTGAACACACAACATATGAATAAGAGATTCCTCTCCGTGGCTGCATGTTTAAAATTAAGACAACAAGTAATGTAACAGTTATTGGACATTAGAAACATTCTGCATTGAAGCTGGGCTAGTTTAGGTTTATTTTAGGAAGTCAGGCAGAAAATACTTACAGAAATTTTGAGGAGTTTAGCGAAAAGTCAGGATGCTGAATTACATCTAATGATTTAATATATTGCCTCTGCCCTTGCTGCTAGAAGTCTTTTCCAATGTCTAGCTAGAATCCTCTCGTTGCAAAGTAAACAAATTATGTCTTATTTATCCACACTGGATAGAGAGAATGGCTTATAGCTGCTTTTTATGAAATTGAATAGCTCCATCATGTTTTCCTGCAGTTGTCTTTTCTTTAGATTAAATAATCCCAATTCCTTTTAGCTGTTCTTGAAAATTGAGTTTTCTAGGTCTATGGTCATCCATGTTGCTCTTCTTTGGACTCCTGCAAGAAGCACCTATATGTCTTTGTGGTGTCCTTAATTAAATACAGTATTCCAGCAACAGTGATTATTTCAGGTGTTTTATAAACAATGATTCTATTTATAAATTCCAGTATGTTGTCTTTTTTCAAGTGACATGGTTGACATGCTTAGTTTGTGATCCACTACAACCCCTTCGTTTACTACAGAACTATCTGTCTAGCTATTCACAACTTGCCATGTATTTCTGCAGTTGATTACTCCTGCATGACTGCATAATTCTGCTCTTTCCTTTAAATTTTATCCTGTTTTCAGACTATTCAGCTAATTTTCCAAGATTATTTTAAATTTCAAGATTGTACTCCATCATGGTTGCTTCTCCTACACTACTGTCATCCATAAATATACTGTCTTCTATCACCCAAGTTATTAATGAAAATATTGAACAATACCATACCCATAATGAAGCTGTGTGACTCTGCTCAATACATTTTTCCAGTTTGACAGTGAAGCGTAAATATACAAATAACTTATTTGTATATTTTTTCCAGCCATTTTTACATTTATCTTAGTCACATTTCCCTAGCTTGCTTATGAGAATGCTGTGCAAAACAGCATCAATGCTTTAAAAAAATAGTAAGAGGCTTAACTTTTATTGCTTTTTCTCACTGACTCTGTCCACAAGATGTGTATTTTGTCACTGAGTTAAAATATCTTGGTTTGACAGCATTTGTTACTGACAAATCCATATGGGTTATTATTTATCCCTTTGTCAGAGGCCACATTTTTGTCTCAGGTAAAGCTTGAGCACAGAATGTAAATTAGTCCTTTTGTATTCTTACATGTCAGTTTTCTAGAAATACAGATCGTTTGGAAGTACTTGGTTGGTTGGTTGGTTTATGTTTTTATTTTGGTGCATGGTGAAATTCTGAAAGTATTTGTAGGAAGTAGAGGTACATCTAGGCAAAAAGGGAGGGAATAAACCCACAGACGTGAGAGGTGAACACAATGAAAATCCCAAGAAATCCAAGTAGCTTAAAGTTAGTTTATCAATGCTACTAATAATACATTTTAATTGAATTACTATAAAAGCACCTGCAACCTATCTGCATTTATAAAGCTTTCATTTGTATAGCTATGTATACATTAACTCATACTAAAATGTACACCATAGATCTACAGCTGCACACATAAAAGGGCTGCCGCTGCCAATACAGGCAATTGTGTACTGAGTCAACTCTTGAAAAATAAGCTACAGCTGTTGTGTTTTGTTCTATAAAAACAAATTCACTATCTGCTAACTGTATTCTGCTATGAATAATTCACAGCTGATGCACATGGACTTTTATATAATGACTTCCAGTAGGGGGTACCCTTTATTTATTGCCAGTATTTGCCAGATTAAGCCAGTTACTTCAAGAACTCTGAAAGGGGAATACCTCAGCCAAAGGACAATTCTTATTACAGTCCTATGAATTTTCATGTATGAAACACAAAATCCACTGCTTTGCTATGCAGCAGAATGTCATTACTGCTATGAAAAAGCTTACCTTTATCCTTCCATGCACATTGGGCTTACTGCCAGCCGAGTAAGAAGCCTGGCACATCTCTTATAGTCTGTCATGAAAAAAGAGCATAAATAGGTTACTGAAGTAACCAATTTTGCCTTTAAAAATCAAAATTGATAACAGCGTGCAAATTATTGTCATAATAAAGTTCAATGAACACCTTAGTTTACAACAGTATAGAAATCAGCTCCTTAGAGTTAGAAATGGAGTGTGTAAAAATTGCATAACTGAAAGCCATGTTTAATGGGACATGTAACTATGCAACTGACTTCTGCATACATACTATCTATAAACAAATAGCATGAATGTGCTTGGAGGCTCTCCAAGTGCATGCATGTATGAAAATTTATACATCTGTGTCTGTGCTTAGAAGTGGGATCTAAATGTGGCTGTAGTACTTCCATACTAGAGGAAGAATAAGTAGTGCTCATCCATCTTTGAAATCCAGCCCTCAGTGAGCAAGTCTATCAGCTTAATATTAAGTAACGCAACTCTCCAATAAATTTTCTTCCTGGAAAAACTGTTAAATTAGAAAAATAACATCTCCTACTCATAGGAATGTTAAGTCCAGCCTGAGTAGGTGACCAGATCATACAAATTCATTCATAACTATATCGAGTTTCATCTTAAAACTAGTAAAATGTTTTTTTCCACAGTAGTCCTATTGTTTTAGGTACCTTCTGCTTTTTGATGCATTCATAATAAGAGGCAGAACCAATGCAAAACTAAGAAATTAATCAAGAGATTTTCTTTTTTCTTTAACATGGCAAACTGAAAGCAAATTTTGTGAAAGTTGGTTATGGACAGACAGCAGAGTAAATTACATTTTAGGTGCCAATGCTACTACACTGTACAAAGTACTAGAAGGTATGTCAACAAAATGCTTTTGTACTGGCTACCACCGTGTTGCAGCATCATAGATGCTTTTAATTTCTTTGTTGTTTGGCCTTTGAATTTCTACATAGAATTAACAGTATTACCTGAAATCACAATATTATCAAAAAGTAACATCATGCTGTGTATGAAGAATTAAAGCAGGTTGTTTACCTCACTTTCCTAGAAGAAAATTACTTTAAGGAGACGCTAGTCAGTCCAGTCTGGTGACTGATGTTGATTTTTGTTAGGCATTATTTCATTAATGAGTAACTACATCTAATGTTTTCTAGAGATGCAATGTTAACAATCCCTAACTCACAGCATAGATATGCTATAATTGCCGTTCATACAAATTATCCAGACATTATATTGGTGGGTATGTCACCTGTCAGGAGGAAAAGGCTAATTCAGACTTTAAGACCAACTAGTTTTTACCTTCACAGCTTGGAGTACTCATTAGTGCTGAGTCAAATGATGTTTGTGTTGTGATCCTTATGAAAAAGGTAATATGACCATTTGCTTTTTCAAAACAGACTAGTTATGAACAACTTCCATTGCCATCCATGTAAATGGACAGTGATGTGATTAGCCATTATCTATAAATCCTTATCCTTCCAAGGTATTCCTAATCTGAAGCCTTACAAATAGGGCAAATGTCTGCAATTCTTACCAAATATGCCTTTAAAATATATTGGGCTGAAATGTTTATTAATATGTGAAACTTGGAATCTGTAACTCGTTTCTATTCCCAGCTCTGCTACTGACCCAACTGGTTGACCTCAGACAAGTAAAATAAAGTGTGCTTCCATTCTGAAAAGGCTGTACTAAAATAGCATCTCCTTACTCAACAGGTCCACCTCAGTATGAATCTGGAGACATGTCTACTGACTGATAAATGTCAGTGTTTGATTTTTTTTTTTAATTCTCTGTGCTGCCAGCACTGATGAGATATCATAAGCTGAATTTGCTTATTTGTGTCCATCAGCACTTTTTTTTTTTTTTTTAAATAAGCTGAAAGTGGTACTTTTGTAATTCACTGAAGACAAGGGTTGCGAAGATTCACTGTCAACATCACTGGTAGATGGGTAGCTGAACAGTCAAAATATAAAATGTCTATAAAATATGTTCTACATAAATAATAAATGAAAATTAAATAGCCCCACCTGGATTTCTCATCCTATCTTGAATTTGCAGTACTAAAAATTAAATGTGAGAGGTCTGCGAGAAGAGTCGTGTTCCTATGAAAAGCAAACACCTTTGGTTTGGAACTAAAGAGGCATATACATCAGTCCCTAAGGCAGCACTGTTTACAGCCATTCTACGCAGTTTATTTGCAGTGAAAATGTTATGTTTCCATTTTCCTCACTGTAATGCTGATGCTGTTCTAGCAACACTGTAAAGCGTACTTAGTACATTTTAGAGCACTCCAAATTCTTCATTGCAAGGAATGTATTCTAACGTTGTATCACTACTGGTACTTCAGATCGCTATTCAATTTTAGAGTTTTCTGTTGTTTTATGAAAAGTCTGTGGTTTTGGCACTTACATGCTGGGATGGTGCAGTCCCTTGTATTGTGATAAAGCCGATGAAAGTGTTTACTACATTTTGGGCTAAAGTAGAGTGGACCTGAAATATAAAGAAAAAATAAGTTATGAATCAGCACAGCTCTCAGGAAGAAGAGTGCAGCTTATGGTATGTATGCGAAATGATGGATACCAATGCAAAATTAAAACATACCTGTTAAATGCTTTAAGAACTTGTCTTTCATCCTCAGATCTCTGGGAACTATTTCTGTTGGACAGAAAAAAGAATAGTCACTCTGCTGCACTGAAACTATGCTTGCCAAGCATAGTATGAGGAAAGAGAATAAACTCTGTCCAGCAAACATCACCACTACATCTTGACAGATGCACAGAGGTCAAAAGTCCTTTGCATACAGTAGGCCAAACTGGAAGCATTTGTTTTACATAAGTAGCCACTGTAAAATGCACTGTGATGATGAAACAAGTAATGTCTGTTAGGTGCACAGTCATTAACGATGATGACACTTTACTAAGAGTCAGATTTTAGCTCTCTATGAATTACATTATCAAGTTAACCTAGATTTAAATTCCTCCAGAAATGTTAGTTCATGGTTGCTCAGAAACAGCATATTCTGCTAGTGGTAAAGACCCGAAGATATATTCAAGTTTGGTTTAGTGTCTTATAATTGTCTTATGCAAATGTATCCACTCTCTTGTCACAGGTATGTTTGTACAAGCACTGTCCTGGTGCAATCATGAAACTGGATTGATCTACTTACAGGAATCTTTTTTTTCCCCTTTCTAGCAGTAAATAAAATTCACAGGAAATTATCCCAAGCAAATTGCTCTCTTCTGGCTCCCTACGTTTGTGGTTTACCGCCTTGCGTTTTGTGTTCAGCAGATGGCAAAATGAAACTGGTTTACTGAAATCCATTTTAGCCCTAACCCTTGCTTGTGTCTTCCTGATTTACAGCTATCTTTGATTGCTTTCCGTTACGAACTCTATGCTGATAGCTTAGTGCTGATTGTGTATGATACACTACATGGTGCTTTATTTATTTGACCATAAATGCCTGAGCAGCCTTTTTCATTCCCCTGGCACCTCTTATCAGATATAAAGCAGAGAGCATTTCCATCCAGATCTGATTCACTTGTGAGGTTAGACACTTCTCGAAAGTCATTCTTCATTTACTTCTAACTTTAGTCAGTGTAAGTAAAATTGACCTTATCATATTTGACCTAATTATGTCGTGAAGAGCATTAAAAACACACATGCTTCACTCAGAAATTTCCCGTGGGACAGGCTCACTGGGAAAGTGATGCCAAGACTGAAATGAAGGACTCTAACCAGTAGTTCCTTTTCAGAGTTGCTGGGAATAACACCATTATAATAACAGAATGAAAAATCCTGCTTAGGAGTCAATGACACCACTACCAACTAATCTGCTCTGAAGTATGTTTATTATTTACATAGATAACTGTACAGCACAAACCAGATGTTTGGCACCAATATGCTGATGTAGGGTGGCCAAAAACTATGCCCATGTTCCACGTTGAGATTTAGAGTTGTACAGATCAGGGCTCCTTGCTTAGTCTGGCCTCTTTAACTTTCCAGCATTTATAAAACAAAATGTTCTCACTATGCTGATCTTAAGTGCAACAAAATTGTCTTCCTTTGTATATTCATTAATCATCCAGATGGAGAAGTAACATTTTCATGACAACCACCAACAAATGCAAATTGTGAGGATATTTGAATATGAATGAGAATGAAGAAAAGGTACAATGAAGCTTTATGAGATCAATAAAGGCAAAATAAATAGCATACTAACAAAATGAAAGCCAGTTTTGAAAAAGGTGAGTAGACATCTGCTGGTAAATAGTCAGAAAGTCACTTTCAGTAGGAGGGGTAAGATGAGCAGCAGTAACGCTGTAGGGGTTTGGGAGTGACAGAGAACAGTAAATTGGACACGGCAGCAGGAGAAGCCAAATCAACTTTCAACTGGATGCATGGAAGTACATCACGAAACTGAGCGGTAACTCTTCATCACTATGTGGCTTGGTGCAACTGCTCCCAGCCTGCTCTATACCACCCTTTTTCTTACAAACAAACCTGGGCCTTCACTGGAGGCTAAAGAGCCATTCAATGAGTAGAAGGATGACTGCAAGGGTGTCCCAAAGTAGTCATAGCTTGTACAGTGGCGGAGGAGTACTCTGTTTCAGTTCCCTAGCGTTTCAAAGGTGCTACCTCCAGAGTACAAAGGGACTAACAAGCAGGGCAAAAAGTTTAATGAAGCTGAGCTGCAGGCAAGACTTCTAGATGTGAGATCTATAAGGACATACTATAGTCCTGCAGGGGAATTCTTGCTAGGGTCATCTCTAAGAAACACTTAAACCAAGCACATTTTAGAAAGTGGTAAACTTCCAGGAAAAAAAAAGCATTTTCATCCCTTATTTCTTTGATCTCAGCCCATTTCAGTCTTTTCTCTTACTAATAGGTTTTGTTCAAAGCCAACACACAGGAAGTCGGATTTTCAGTCAAGTACATTATCCAGAGAGTAAGAGACTCTGAGAAGTGAATGGAGTTTTTCTATTCCAAATTTGCCGTTTGTGTCGGTTTCTGATACCAAAGGGAACCTGCAGGTATTTTGAGCGGTGAATTCTTGATCTCAGATTAGTAACCTGATGCGATGTCTGATTCACCAAGGCACCCTACAGAAGAAAAAAGATCTCCTAAGTCATGGACTGTGACTTACCAACTCTCTGCTCGTCCTGGTATCCTCCGTAGTCGGCCACTTCCCTTCGATCTAAGTTATAGTCGTGCTTGGAGAAGTACTGCACCCCACTGTCCTTCTCCAGGTGGTACATTTTCAGTTCCTGAATGATCTCCATGATCAGATTTAGGAGACTGTGCCTGTCCTTCAGATCTGCGGAGTCAGTTTTCTCTTTGCAATATCCTGCTGAGAGCACTAAGAGCACCAGCCCCAGCAGCCCAGGAGACCTCAGTCCACTCATCGCCGTCCGACCTGAAGGGTGCGCGAGCAGATGAAAAGGAAGGGTCCGCCGCAGCGGGAGGCCTCCTGCTTCCCTGGGAGAGAGAAACGGGGGTGGGTCGGCGGTGGGGAGACTCACGGGGGCGAAATCGGAACCGTTACGGCAGGAAAGCGCGGAGACCGCTCCGCAGGTTACACCAGGCGGGAGCCCAGCGCGCTCCGGCAGCCCCGCGCCGGGGGAGCCCCGCTGCGCCCCGCGGCTGGCAGCGCCCCGCCGCGCCCGCCCCGCCCCGCCCCGCCCCGCGGGGACAGCCGCCCCAGCGCCCCGGCAGCGCCCCGGCAGCGCCCGCCCGCCCCGCAGCCTGCGCCCGCGGGGCCCCGCGGCAGGGCGGGCTGCGCAGCCGCGGAGCGGGGCGAGGCGGGGGGTGCCGAGGCGGGGCCCCCTCGCCCTGCGCCCCGGCGGAGCAGGTCCCCGGGCGCGAGGGGCCGGCAGCGCGTAGCGCCCCGCCTGCGGCCGCGGAGCGGTGCGGGGGAGCGCGGGCGAGGGCGCCAACTTTCCCCGAAGTTCTTCGCCGGGGAGCCGCGGCGGCTGCGGGCAGCAGCGAGCCCAGCCACCCTCGCTGCGGGGCTCCGCGCCGGGGCTGCGGGCAGGAGCGGCGGGACGGGCGGTGCGCGGCTGGGGGCAGCCGTCCGGGGGCAAGGAGCGGCAACGCCGGACTTCCCTTTCCCTGTCCTTTTTCCCTCCCCGCTCGGGGAAGGGGCGCGGGCGGCCACGGCCACCTCCACAGGGAGTAGCAGGGAGCGGCAGCCAGCCGTGGCCGGGGACGCTGCCTCGTCCCCGGAGCCGCTGGCCTTCGGACGGCTGAGTGTCCCCCCCCCCTCGCTGGGTGCCGGGGCCGCCGGCCCGCGCACACGGCTGCCCCGCGCTCCGTGTGGCGGCTCTCCCCTGCCAACTTTGGCGGGCGTCCGGCGGCGCCCGCCTCCCGCCCGCGGGCTGTCACCGGCGGAGCCCCGCAGCAGCGCCGGCCCCGCCGCACGCAGCGCTCGGGCTCAGCGGGGCGGGAGGGGTGGGGGCGTGGGGAGGGAGACGGGGAGGAAGGAGGGTTGCTGGCCCTTGCCGGCCGCTTTACCTGTCTCTCCGTCCCAGAAGCCGAGGTGTCTTCCCCCCGGGAGCCGCTCCCCGGCTCTCCCCGGACAGCAGCAGCCCGCGAGCGGCGGGGAGTCCAAGTTTTCCGCGGCTGGCCCGCCCGCCCCCTCCCGTCCCTGCGCTCCCGCCGTATCCACAAACTACTCCATCGCCGCCAGCCCCAGCGCAGCCGCTTATATAGGCTATAGGATGGACATGAGACGGCAGATAGTATCGACTTGGAAGTGGGTGGAAAACAATAAAAGTCCACTTGGCAACCTCGGGAGCGTCGCTGCTTGCACAAGCCCCCCCTTCCCGCCCTCCCTTCCCTCCCGCCCCGGTCCCCCCCCTCCCTCCCCCTCGCTCGGCTCTCCCGGGCAGGGCTCAGTCACTCCTTCGCCTCTCTCCGACGTAAGGAGACGGTCCCAAGTGTGTGTGTGTGTGTGTGTGGAGTGGGAGGGGGCGGCGGCGGGAAGATGGGGACGGGGGGGGCGCGCCTCGCCCGAGCCTTTAATTAGAAACGCGCTGAGGAGCCTCTGAAATATTCATGGCCTTGGCGCGGCTCCCCGTCAGGCGGGTCCCCGGCCCCGCGGCCGCAGCCGCCGCGCTGCCCGCCGTCCCCCGCGGGGGGCCGCGTGGCGGGGGCGGGCGGGGATGCCGCCTGTTTACCGGGAACTCCGGGCCTGGCTGCGGCGGGGAAGGGGAGGTGTTGGGGCGGGGGCGAGCTGCCGGGGAAGAGGAAGGCTATTTTCTGCTCCCGCCGACCGGGAAGCCCGCGGAGAGGTGGCTGGAGCGGGGTCTGGGTGGAAGAGGCGGGCGCGTCGCCTTTCTCGCCGATTCTTGGCAAGGGCAGTCCCGGGTGGCGAGGCGGCTTCCTGGGCTCGCGGCGCGGCGCTGCCTGGAAGCGCTCCCAGCGGGGGCGGGTGGGGTGAGGAGGAGGAGGAGGAGGAGAGCGAAGGCAGTGCCACCGGCAGGACAGCCCCGCCGGCTCCCTCAGCCGCCGGCTCCCGCAGAAGAGGGTGACAGCCCGAGCGAAGGGAGGTGGCGGCGAGGGGGAGCCGGCGGTGGAGGGCGCGGGGGGCGACAGCGTCCTGGAAGCGTTGTGCTTCCCTGTAAAAGCGAGACCCCCCTCCTGCGAGAGCCACCTCCCCCAAATAAACAAACTCGGCCCGGCTCCGCCGCCGCTCTGCCCGCGGAGCCCCTCGGAACGTGCGGAGCGGAGGGGGTGAAACACGATCCGGCTGAACTTTTCTGTTTACTTTGATTGTGTGGATAAACCTCTCCCTTGGCAGCTGAAACGGGCAAATACGGAGCTGGATCGCGGGGCCGGCCTACTTCCCGAGCCCCGAAAGACGACGGGGTGGGAGCGGGCGGCGCTCGGGGCCCGCCTCCCGAGGAGGCAGCGGCGGCGGACCCGCGGGGCGCGGCCGGTACCGGCGGGCAGGGCCGCCCGCCCCGCGCGGCCCCGCTGGCCGCCGCCGACAGGTAGCGCGCGCCGCCGGCCCCTCCTCAGGCAGCGGCAACAGCGACCCCCAGCGGCCGCTGCCCAGCCTGGGCCCGGCGCTGCCGCCTCCCGCCGCCAGGCGGCGCTGAGGGGCGCGGCCGCCACGAGGGGCCCGCTACCCGCGCGCGAGGGGCCGGCGGGCGGCCGTTAACGGTCGTCCCTGCTGCCCGCGGAGGAGCCGCCGCTTCCCGGCGGGCAGAGAGCGGGCAGGAGGAGCTGTACGGGTGGGGTTTTGCGAGCTGTCAGACAGACCACAGGAAAAAGTATTTACGTTTCACAGCGCTGCCTGTACGTCTTGTAATTGATGCGATTGTATTCCCTAACTACCACTTTATTATTTATCTTTCCTTTAAAAACAACATGTACATGGCATGTATGTCTATTGCTACAAAAGTCTTAGCCCATGCTGTCACAATGAAGTTACTGAAAAAAAGGCAAAAATTATGAAGATGGACACCCAGAGGCAAGAACGCTTTGTCAGGAGTCCAGAATCCTACCTCCTCTTTGGCTTCATGGTTTGTTTCCAGTCACCTTAAGACTCAGGGAAAAAAAAACATAAAAAATTGAATGAGCACTTCAACAGTGAGAAAGAATGGCCCTTTGCATGACCCCATAATTTGGTAAGGCCGTATTTACAAGTTAGTCATACCAAATATTGACACATTAGGGTCACCTAATGGAGATAAGGAAGATGGAGAACAAGCCAGGCAGTATACAGCCTGGTGTTCTGCCTCTGCAATTACATTTCAAGTAGTCCTTCACCCAAAGTAATCTCTAGAAAAAGATAGATACAGCTGCAGAACTGAAAGAGGTGTTTGGGAAGTCAGCTGAACACGTGGATGGATTCTCCTCTAGCTTACAACTACAATTTCTGTGTCATCTTTGGTCTCCATCTTGTAAGGAAGGAGCAGCCTGTGTTTCAAGAACACACAAGTTCAACTCAGGAACGTCAGGCTGCGTCTTTCCTAGTAAGTTAGATGTACCCAGACATGTCTGTCAAGTCTGGCACGGAGGCCAGCTGGCATGGAATGACCTGCGAGTTGCTGAATAATATAGTTTATGTAGCTTTCTTCCTTTTGAAGAGGCAGCGGACATTATTAGAAACTGCATTAATCCCTCTTATGAGGTCACTCCACCATGACTCTGGGAATGGGATAGCTGGTACGGGCTGAAGACACACCAAGGACAAATTAACATCATAGACAATTTCATTCCAATGCTCAGGAATATTCCCTTTAAATTTACTAATAAAGGTGCAGACTCTTATGTACAAGAGATACAAAGTACAATGGAGATAGTAGCTGAGATATGAGGTAGATAAATAAACAGTCTGTTGCCTTTTTATGCATGCAGAAACAGGCAAGGGTCTATTCTGATTTGTTTACACTGAGTTATATGAAGATATGGAATAGCTCCCGTGACTTCAATGGAGTTAATTGACATTCACACTGATAGATTTAGGATGATAATTTAATGTTCCAACAGGTTACATTTTCTTAAGTACGTTTTCTAGGGCGCCGTCTAAGCTAACTGTCTAGATGCTAACCACCTAAATGCTGCCAAGCTCCTCCTCTGCATATATATTGCCAAACCTGTGATCTCCGAGACTTCCACCCATGCTCAGTCCGACTCCTGAGGCTTCTAAAGTGAGTAGGTGCACTGTTTGCCATGACCGCTCACAGGTTCTTGGCCTTCTTCCCTGGATACCGGGAAGCGTTTGACTTGTCAACACTAAGCAGCCAGGATGGTGAAGAAAGCATTCTTCCAGGATTTACAAGATGTATGTTTTAATCCCTGCAGGCGGAGATGAAGGATGAACACACCCTCCCAACCAGGACAAAAACCTGCTTGCTTTCCTTGAAAGAAGGCAGAGAGGGAGATAGGAAACCCAGTCTCCAAAAGCAACATGAACCTGGGAGAGCAGATCATTAGAGGTGATGCTATACAATGAGTATTTTGACTTGTCCTGGAGGGGTAGATTTCATTTAAAAACACCTGGTGCAATTTTTTGGTCTTATTTTTGCAGGATGTCAAGTTAGTGAACTCTTCAGCAATCAAAATCTATGAATAGATCAATTTACAATGTTATTAAAAATGCCCTATCTTTAAAGTAAACATCGTGATCCTCAGAATAAGGACCTTGTGAAGTAAGCATACAGGAATGAGAAGATCAAATGCAGTATTTGGTGGATAGTTTTAACCGGTGTACTGTTCCATGTTCCCTTGGTGGTTATGAAACAGGGGCACTACATTTGGGATTCGGAACAAATGCCAGGCAGAATTTCTAGCTTTGTTAAATAACACACATTAGTCACTGTTTTCATCAATTCCATTCTATTCCATGCTAAGACAGTAAAGGAAAGATATCTTGACTTCTTTTACTTACATGGTGTACATAAAAACAAGAAAATGTGTTCTCTTCAGTTCTGTCTTCTAAGACTGGTGAAATTTTCATGCTAAGAGCCCTACAGTTTCAAGCATGCTCTTGTTTCAGCTGATTATAACAGACATAAGGGTTCCTATCTATATTTAATAAAAGCAAGTGCAACATTTTCTGAAGTGATTGCAGAGCAGAGCTGATTGTCTAAATCAGGCTCATAACCAATACATGAACTGAGTGTATGCTTAGGAGAAAATTCCAGTGGACGTTCATATGACCAGACTATAAAAATGCTTCTTGTGTTACTCTTTATTGACTTCAGAACCTCAAACCAATATTTTGAAATGCATTTTTTCCTTAAACATCACATCAACTTACAAAAACCTTTAAAAGTCAAGTTGCATTGTTGGTTTAAAAAACAGACTTTTCACTCCTCGCAAAAGAAAAGCAGTATTTAATCTTCAGGTTACATGTCAATCCCGCTAGAGATAAACATGATGGAATGAGATGGGGGTGGTAATTCTGGTAGGTTAATTGAGTGGGTATCAGTTGGTTGACACGGCAACTGGACTTCCAAAACACTGACCACACACATGGAATCTACATGTGTGATAGTTACTTTTTAAATCTATATCAAAAAATATATACATTGCATCCAACAGATGATACTTTCCAAAATCTCTGCTCCAAGTTATGAAAATGCAGAATATGTTTTCAATATAATGCATTGTACATAAGTATAAAATAATATTTATGCACCTGGCTCAGTCATCTCTGTGAGCCTCCAACTCTCAGAGGCAATGCCCAGTGACAGCTGCTGGGGAGAGTAAAGATGAGGCATTAAGAATTCCTGTAGCACTGAAATCAGCCAGAGAACATATATAACTAGAACAAAAACTTAAACAGATGTTAGGGGTATTAAAGCCAATTGAGCATTTTAAGGGCTTTCCCCACTTCCTATCTGATGCAAATGCCAACAGGGTTAAAATCCCATCAATCATCGCTGCAACCAAAACTGAAGAACTTTGATACAGTTCCCAAATGTTTTATCAGTATTACAGCCAGGGCCAGCTTGATGTTTGGTAGAAATTTAAAAAACAACCCACAACAAAAAAAACCCAAACCAGATTTCTGGCTAGAACTTTTCTCTGCATGTAAATTCAAGGCCAAAGACAGCTCTGAGTTGGCCAACGCATCAGTTATTGAGCCAGTTTCAAAATTATCTTCAATCAGCTTTGCAGTGCTGCACCAATGCAACAGTACTGCACCAATGCAAAACTACTGTGGAAATGCTACTGAACCAGCAGGAGGAAATTTAAGTTTTAAGGAGAATAGTCTCACTTTTTAGTTGCCTTTCGTGGTCTTCAATGTATCCCCTGAAATCTCCAGAGACCACCCCTCTGAATTATTCCATGTTTAGGTTTTCAGAGATACTTTATTTTGCACAGTAAAGATAAAAGCCCCAGAGAAGCAAGTCAAACCTCTCTTGACTGTGGACTATTGCCTACAGGAGGACACTAACATAGACCAGACCCCTAATTTCTAAGCAGCTAAGGGAGGGTGGGGGCTTAATCCCATTCTAAAAAACTGTTTCAGGCCATAAGCAGTTCTATAGCTACTGTGCAGCAGTGAGCCTACTATATGTGTGTTCACTGTTGACTCCTATCTGTTCACTTAGAGTTGTATAGCTGCAGCTGCAGAAACTGCCTTTCCACATCAAATTAAGACTACGAGTAAAAGCCCTAGCTGATGTCTCATTAGCTGATAGAGTGCATTACATTTTCTGGCCTGCTCTGATCTCTCTGTGCCAAAGGAAAGAGGATGGCTTCAGTGTACATAAGAACTCAGTAGTTTTAGAGGCAGAGTAGCTTCCTCTTTCATTTCCAACCATGGTTCTTAGCTCGAGGAGACAAGTGGATCACACGTGTTTTTTAGAGCCATTGGTGATAAATGATAACATGTTTTGATAGTATAGCCTAAATTTGAGAATGTTATTTTGCAATGTGTTTGCACCGCTTCTTCAAAAACTTATGCTGAAAAACAAATGCCATCTCAGGCAACATAAGGATATCCCATATGACTCACTATCAGCATCTGAATGCTAAGCACAAGCATCGAGAACTTTAAAAAGCAGAGGTACTTTTTTCTTTCTGCAGGTCATCAGGAGGCAGGCATGCTGCCCATTTAGTGAGCAGGGCCCGTGACTGGTGGACAGCTGTATGACTTTTTACAGATCAGATGTAGAGCAGGCCTATCGGCAAGATCTGGTCTAGTGACTGCTTGTAGTCAAGCTTACTCTTTGGAGATTGTGTGCCCACAAAAGCAGCTAAGGGAGGGTGAGAGGTTAATCCCATTCTAAGAAACCATCTTTTAAGCCATAAGCAGTTCTATAGCTGCTGTGCAGCAGTGAGCCTACTATAGGTGTGTTCACTGTTGATCAGTGGTTCTCTCCTTCCAGAAACCAGCACTGCAGTCCCAGCTGTACCTGGTCAGCCTCCTCATGACCAACTTCATAATGAAATAAGCTGCCTTCCAGGGTACAGGCAGAAAGTTTATTCAACAGCAGCAGAAGACTATAAAGAGCAGTCTGTAGATTTAGGATTTTGACTCCTAGCCTTTCTTGATTCTGCACTTGAAGTGATATAAAGAAATCATCCACTAGCCCAGGGTTGTGAATGTTGTCTCTTCTTGTATGGAAGTCTGCTGTCCTTTAGGGGAGAGAAAACATCCTGAGTCAGCCAAACTGCGGGAAGTCCAGGACCTGGCATACACAGGCTACATCTGCAGGAGTAAATATAATGTGCTCAAGACCATTGATAAAGTCTGTGGCAGTTAAGCCAGCTGGCACAGGATAGGCCACATCCATTCTGTCCATCCTTCTTACTGCCTGTGAGACCCTTACACAAATACTCATTAGGAACACTTCCTGGGCTGCCTAGCTTCCCAGGAATCGATCAGGAGAGTTGTCACGGACTAACCATGTGCCAGGGACTGCTCTAACAATTTAGCAGTATTGACGGCTAGGTTCCAGTGCCAGGAACCCTCCCTGGCAGCATTCAGTTTTGTCTTCTGGTATAGGCACAACCTGTGGGTCCCACCCATGTTGCAAGGGATGGAGGCAGCTGCAAACCGGCCATCCCTTTGGGGTCTCTTACCAGTTGGTAGAACTGAGAGGAGCTTTTTTGCATCATGGCCTAAATTGGAATAAAGTAAGCATTGGAATCTGGGAGCTTCAACAGCTTCAAAAAGCAGCTTCAGAACTTGAAATCAGCTTAAAAAATAGTTCCATGTCTTTATGGGCAGGCAGCTGTACACAGCTTCCACTGGAGGCAGCAAAGAATCACTGTAAATTGGGCAGAATCACAGTGAAATCAACTTAGTTACAGAACAGAATAAAAAGATTATTTTTTTTCTTTTTTTCCCTTCATGTGCGTTGTCTGTATAAATGCAAGATCTTTTAGATCTTGTACGGCAATGGACCAAAATTGTCAATATCTTTAGTTTTAGCCCAAAGGAAAAGAAAAGATTAAAAATTAATTTTCTATGACCTTTACAAGCTGGTCTTTCTCCTAAAACAGAAAATGAGTTTGCCTCACATTACATTATTTTTAACAAGCTATAACATACTTATTGAATATTTTGCTACTGCAATTGCTCTTTTTAGCCTCTTTCCTGACTTGATTTTCCCCCCAAAATTACTAGTGTGTTTTTTAATGGAGAAAATTTCACACATAACAGAATAATACCATTTTGAAACCAGTGAAACCTTTCTATTCATTTGAGGGGTTTATTATTGCTGTTGTTGTTGTTATTATTATTATTATTTTCCACTTTTTTGTCTTATTCTGAACTAAAATGTCAGGGTTGCCCAAGTTTGTCTCACAGAACATTAATGACAAGCAGTTCTGAAACTGAAAACTGACTTTGACTTGACATTCATCACAAAGCAGGACCAATCTTCGATTTTTATGAGTTGTTTTATTGTTGGTGTTGAAGTGTCATATTAAAAAAAATCACATTGTAAAAGTCTTTTCTACAATTGTCACTCTAACTTGTTTCTATTTAGGAAATACAGCTAACTGAAAAAAACCCAACAGGTATAGCTATGAGAAGACCTTATGTTGCTGAATTAGTACCTGTTTGTTATCATAAAAGATAAAAACGTAATTGACAATTCATTATTTATGTTATTCATTTAGGTTTTACACTGAGCTCAGCCTGGATAACAGAAGCAGTGCAATTGTTTTCACCTTTTCCAGTTGGCATAGTCATCTGAGGAAGGCTTCATGCATTTTTATAATGATTTAGTGACAAATACCACAAGGGAAAGGTTTCTGTATTAAAATGTTAATTTCCTATTAAAGTATTCAACTGAGAGGTTATTTCTCTTGTATGCAAATTTTGTAAAATGTTGTTCTGATATACCAAAGAATTTGTCTCTGTAATTAAAGGAATGCAGATAGACTTCTATTACTGCCATCAGGCACTGCACATAGATATGGCTATTTACGCCCATCTTCTTACTTATTTTGCAGTGCTAGTTTAGTGGAAATATCACTTTGGTAGTTTCAGTTAAGTCAGAAATTGCAATCAGATGTTTCTGTTAGAGGCTGTCATAGAGTGAGAATTTTCCCTGGTCAGTGTTGCCCAATGCAGCTGTGACCTCTGCAATTAGTCTATTTGAGAACACAGGATTCACAGTAAAAAAACCCCCTTGTTTCAGATGGAGCTGTTTGTCTCCTTTTCTTTGTCCATTCCTCACTTGTTAGAGGAGCAAGAGGACAATACTCAAAGCAAAAGGGGTTTGACCATAGTAATAGTGATTAGGAGCTTGATGAAATCTGGAACTTCCATTCTCTGAAAAAGTCCAACATTTCATAACATCTTTGTTTTGGTTTGAGACAGTATCACAAACAAGTAAAAAACCTTCAAAAATTTTGTCAGTGGAAAGTAAATATTAAGAGAATTTCAGGAAATCACGGAATATCCTATGATTTTTCCAAAATTAAATGGTGCATCCAGCTAATTCAGAAGTGGGAGCACTCTTGGGACTTCCCCACAATTGAGGCTAGCACAGGGAACATGTGGAACAGGATGTCTAACAAATCAAGTCTTGAAGGGCCTTACAGGGTCTTTAAAGCTTGGATCTAACTCGATTTCCCAAGGCTACTATGTTCTTGGCTCCATGATGTCCTGCAACTCCTGACTGTGCCAAGAAACGTGATCTTGGGATTGTCTGTTCAGTCTGTCCCCAGTTGCCTGACTCTGAAGCAATCTGTTTGGTGTAACCTACTAGGGAACCGTGTTTGTGATTTGTCAGAGGTTGATAGAAAGTAAAATATTTCCTCAGAACTTTGTTTTTAACAAAGGAGTGCTCTTCTAATGAAATATTGGCATGTTTGAAAACATCTTACTAGCTCTCTTCATGTAGTAGGAAGTTGTCAGTCTGAGAAACTGGGTGAAGGAATAGAAATTAAAGGAGTATGATCTATTTAGAGTATTTCTTTGTAGCAAAACGCTAAATATTGCTGCTTATTTTTTTTCTACAGAGAAGGTAAAACCCACTGTGTTCAACAAGCAAGTGCTTGTGTAGGCAAGCAGTTACCTACTGCACAGTGAGACACGAACAAACATCAGAAAAAGTTCTGGGTTTTATGTTCATGACAAAAATAAGTATTTTCATTTTATTAATCTATATTCAAGGTGAGATGGCCCTGACAGCAGAACAATTATCTGTCAGCAGTGTATCCCAGGAGAATGGCAAATGGATCTGGCAGTTTTCTGTAGCATACTTTGGAAAAGACATGTTATTCCAATATTGATCATATATGTGTCCAGGGTAAATGGGTGCTCTGATTAGTTGCTCCAGATAATGTGGAAAACAGGTATATTTTTGTGGCCATGAAAGGGAAATTGCATGGTTCTTTCTTATCTTTCCCAAAGGAATATATACAGAAGATCAAACTCAGGTGATATTTAGCTCAGTAGAACCACATTAACCTTGGTCCTAGTTCTCTCAGTTGATGATATATCTATATACCTTATGTCTCTAGAAAAGGTCTTAATGAAGCCAGTCCCAATTACCTAGTCAGACATCAGTGGATTAATCATAGTTTAATGAAAGATAACAGAGATAAATTATTGTGTTTACTTGCCCATTTTAACAGATTTTCATGTTATTCAAGGCAAGAACAGCTGACTGCCAGTCTGTTTCCATATTATATTGGAATGTTTCTTTTGACACTTTCTACAGCCCTTAAATTATTTTTATGTTCTTTTTTTTGTGGTCCTTCCACTTTTTTTCCCCAACATCGTTTTGTAAAAGGAAACATCAGAAGAGTTCATAGCATGCCAGTAACAGTCTCACCAGTGCTGTATCTGGATTTACAGTTGTATATCTCTTGTTAGTAAACTGAAGTGCCAATTCATTCTATCATTTTGCTACAGGATAGCATTGGGTTATTATATTAATAGAACATATTTAACTCCTTCACAATGTGATATCTGTGCAGTTACTTTTGGTAACAAAAATCTATTATCTAAAAAAAAATATCCATCCCATCCTGTTTGACAAAACCTATTTTTTTGTAAAATCTATGTTGACTGAGATTAACTAGAATCCCATCTTTTAATTCTTTATTTATTGATTTTTAAATAATTTTCTATTAATTTACCTCTGACTGGAATCAAACTAATCAATTATCATCCATATCACTCCATTTCCTCATCCTGAATGGTGACAAAAAAATAATCAGTGTTTTCAGTCTTCTACAGTTTCATTGTCACTGTAATAAATAAATAAAATTAAAATCAGGAGGCCAGATATTTCCTCAGCAAACAAGTGTTACTGGAAACATCTTACGCGCCTGTAAGATGCTTCTCTGTTTTTGATGTTGTCTAATATCTTTCTCAGTTACTAGTGAATTAAGAATCTTTCCTTTATTCCTATGTGATCTATGTATCTTATCTGGCTTCCTTCTAAAGACAGAACAGGAGTATTAATTGAATAAATGTTCCTTTTCTGCACTATTAATAATTTAACAATTCATGTCTAGTTAAAAGGCCCGTTTCATTGCTATGATTCATTTCTTTTTCAGTGCATTAGAACTCCTCACTCTTAGCTGTGCCGCAAATGGATTTTTTTTCCCATTGTTGTTAGGTTTCCTATAGTTCAGGTGGTTTTAGCTACCGATCATTGTGTTTCAATATTATTAACACAAGTTTTGTAAAGGAAAGTAACACCTTACAAATCCATTGTGCTTTTTTGGAGGAATCGGCACGCATTAGGGAAATCTGGCTGGTACTGTCAACAAACTCTCTCAAAAGGCTCCTACTGTATAAGAGGATTCAGCATCCACTGAATAAGAACCAAAGTCCTTACATAGGTAAATAATTGCCTAGAATACAGAAAATGGAGACTGGAGTAAGGAGTAAATTTTCACAGTGCAAGAAGGTTATCAGCAGGGCCCTTCAGGGATCTGTGCTAAGATTGATAATTTCCAGCATATTCATAAATGATGCATTCCTTTGAAGATGTGATAGTGTTTACTGATATCAAGTTATTCAGGAAAGCTTGGCCATGAAAAATCAGAAAAGAGCCTTATAAGACTGAATGGTCACTGTAATGGCAGATGAAACTCAGTATAGATACATCCAATGTTAAGCAAAATATATAGGGAAAATAATCTAAATTTTACACAGAAAGCAGATTGATCTCTGAGCTGATTACTATCCTTCCAGAATGATGTCTTGGAATTATAATAGATAATTGTGTTAAAAATGTCATATTGTCAAAATCAAGTCAATATTAAGAACTATTTTAAAAAGAACAGAGAATACAGTGGAAACCACTCCTTCCCTCTCCATGGAGGGTGGTTATCTGTCTGCAGCCATGTTCCCTCCTCCCTCCCCACTGCAGAAATATATACTAGTACTAGAGGAGCTTCTGAAAAGTTTAACAAAAGTGATCAGGTACTTGAAATAGCTTCTATACAGGAAACAGCTAAGTGGATTAGGACTTTCAACATGGAAATTGTATGAGTGAAGGGGTATGTGGTAGAGGTCTATGAAATCAAGAGTGCCATGGGTAAAGTAGTAAATAGGGAATGATTGTGCCTTCCAATACAAGGTTTGGGGGCCTTAGATTCAAAACAGATGATAGGAAGTGGTTCTTAACACAGCATGAGGTTTATCTGCAAAACACCCTGACACAGGATGCTCCAGATGGTGACAGTCTAAATGTGTTCAGAGGTGACTGGAAAAATTTATGGAAGAAAAAACTAAAATAAAAGGCTACTAAAATAAAAAACCTGGCACCTCTGTCCTCTGAATTTTGTGAATTAACTCGTGGGGATTCTAAGAGTAATCTCTTCTGGTAAACGTATCACTAAATGCATGCACTTCTATGTAATTTCCTGTGCGTCCTCTTGTCGGAGTCTGGATGCTGGTCTATGTGGAATCTTGGTTTCAACAACTATGGCCACTTTTAAGGAATGTTATGAGTGAGCACAAATAATTCAGTGTAGGGCATTAAGAAAGTTAAAACACACTGCAGTCCAGATCTGTAAGAATCAAAATTTGCAGTTGTGATAGTAGTTTGGTGTTACATTTAAAGCCTATCCAGAGCCTGTTTGCCTTCAATTACCTCAAAATCTACTATGAACTGCATCACTGGCTCTAACTTTTCTCCTAGCTGTGAGGACACTGTAAAACATAGCAATTAATTAGCATCTTCAGTCCCTATTTTTATAGCTGTAATCTTATTTCAAACCTAACCATAGTTTTTAACCAGTTTGGTTTTATCAACTGCAGAATTTAGTCAATTCACCCTTGCTGGTGTCCAACATCCTTGCTCTGCAAAGTTCATAGTATCTAATAATAAATTTGCTTTCTGTCATCATTTACAAGATGACCTGAATCATAATATCATGCTCAGTGTTAGATTTAATAAAAGTGAACCAGCTTTTCTCTATAGTTTTTGATAAATCAGTTGCCCATGTTGGATGCAGTCCTCGTGGTTTTGAGGGGTCCTGACATAGCCTGAAATCCCTGTGCAACCAAGCCATAACACAACCCTCGTTTTAGCTACAGCATGGGAACCTGCAGTCGTAAACATTTTGATCCTACAAGCACCAGGCCACTTCCTCGTTCTTGGGCTTTAGCTTCACACTAGTGCTGCCCTAACCTGTCATCCTAATCCCACATCTCACCTAAATCTTAGTTATGAGCCTACAACGCAATAGATCTGAGAAAGTGATAGACCTGAATAGAGGACAGTTGAGCAGTCAGCAATGGAAGTTAGGTAGTTTGTCTTCCAACACATGAGTCTTAATGGGTATATTTGCTGTAAAAGTCTAGGCAGTACTATGTAGCCTCCATTAACAAGATCTGTTTGTGATCTATGGGACAGATGTTTTGGGAAACCCTCTGGTACCTGAGGAAGAGATACTTCAGAGGTCTGTGCATATTCAGTTCCTTTAAGTTTGAAGTGTTTACCGGTTCAAAGCATTCACATATTTTTTGTTCTTGTCACCTTTTTTAAAATTTTTCAATTTCTTTGACTGAGGCTGGTACTGTCTCCACTCTCAGTGGTTGCTGTTTCTGCACTGACTGTAATATTCTTTTATTTATCTTTCCAAGGACACTTCCTCAGATCTTCCATATCTTATTCTGTTGTTGTTGTCCATCAGGAGTATTAAACTACATAATGGCAGCTACTCTACTCATTTATGGGGGGAGGGGGAGAAATGCAGTCACAGGTTATTTACGCTAACTGTTGCTCATGACAGCAACAAGTTACTTTATAAGTCAATTCATAAAATGTTAACCATAAACCATGCCTGTTAACACCAGCCTTCACCCTACTCAACTAAAGATTTGATTTATATAGCACTTGTCCCAGCTCTTCACAGTCCTGAACCCTAGCCCATCTCCAGACCAAACTGTTTGCTTAATAGTAGCCCAGGACCCCATCACATGCACTATAACCTATTTTGAATTGCTGAAAGCCAAATATGTTTCTTATATGATATGATGATCATACTTGCTTCAGAAATAAACATCAGTTTGATGGCTCCGGACCTCCAGCTATTCCTGAAGATCTTGTAAGATCTGTATTAAAAAAAAAAAAAAAAAAAAAAAAAAAAGATTTTCAGCAGTTTCTGTTGAGAAACCTTAATTGGAAGCAGAATTAACTCTACTGTAGGCCAAAGACCCACAACAGTTATGATCTCTGACCCTCATTAGAATCCTGTAGATCACTATGCTTTGCTCTTCACCTCTGTAACACTTATAAACCACCTATCAATACTTGCTAGAAAATAAAATTAAAGCCGTTATATGCCTGCTGGTTCCTGGTTTTATCCTAGCTGTGCGAGCTTTGCAGGGTTCAAGTTTAAAGCGAATTAATCTATTCTTCCTGTTCTGAATACTTTACCAGCAATGCAGTGATGACTCACAAGAACTAATTTTGTTAGCTCCCTCAAATAGAGTTCATGTGTCTTTTTTTGAATCTAGCAAATCGACTGTTTGTGTTCCGTAATAAAACCATACACACATGCTTGCAATAAGCCCAGGAGGTTAATCCCTACCTCAGTGAATTAAGGTCCAGGCTAGAAGGAATAGGAGAACTTGCATACCAATTTTTCAAGTATTTGTGGATTTTAAAAGACTGGGGATGCCATTGTATGTGTCCTGATTCTTCTATAATCACTGAAAAAACTTCTTGTTTACTCGAGGAAGAGGGACTTTGTTGTTGTTCTCTGGGTAGAATTGCTACATTCACTTTGTGTTGAAATAGTGATCGAGAATTGTCCAGTGGAGTAATACCAGCAGACCTCCTGCAATGACCACAGGCAAAGCCAGTCCACCTGAGGTGGAGAATATGTGCAGCAAGGCTGTTGCCAGTAGAAACACAGATTCAGAGTTCCTCAGAAAGAAACAAGGAGCTAGCAGCACACCACCAGCGACAGTTACAGCAAATGTACCTATAGCCACAGTTACAAAAGCGGCAGCAGCAGTCCCAATAGAAGCTTCAAGAAGAACCTGTGAGCAATTGCAAGAACTTATGGCACAATAAGAGCTGCACCTACAGGAGCAGCATTGAAAACAAGAGGCTTCAGAACTAAGGAAAAGGATTAAAAGCTGTTGCTCTGATCAGTAGACCATGATAAAAAGAAAACCAACACATAGGCCAAGTATAATGATGTTGAAACTCACAGGGAATGATTGACTCCCAATGTAATCAGCCTGAGGGTAACCTAGAAGCATTGCTAGAGCTTTCAGGTGGCTTACTGAGATCCAGACACCTTTGGGTTGTCAAACCATCCAATTTGTGGAAGGCAGCTTAGGAAATCCCAGACCTGCTGGAGGAATTCTTGCAGTAAAGGAAGATCATAAGTCAAAATGTGGTCTAGCATTCACTAAAACTGAAGGCTAGATCTTACCAGTTACTTGATATGAACTTGATATGAAAAGCATTCTCAGGAGCTATTAGAGTATCCATGAACCAATACTGTATTTTACTTCATTAAGAGAGAGCAAGTTGTTGATCTTCATGGGACTCTGTGGCATGTTGTGAAGGATGACTATAATCTACAGGGCCAGGATCTATTATGTTTAGCAAGTCCTTGATGCTTTCAACTGGCTCCTGATTTTCAGGACTGAGGCACAGTAACAGACATGGAGATTCTGTCCCCAGGATAATAGGGGAAGATAAGCAGCTGCCTGGAAAGTTTTCAGTGATGTTTGTTTTGATATTAAGGACATGCATTTATTTGGACATTTCTATGCAAGTGGTTGCACAACTTCTGCATACATTTGATGCCACAGTTATCTTTTGTGGATGTAGGAATATTTTGATGTCTTTATCTCAACTGAAGTATCAGCGGGCTAGCCTAGGGTTCATCACTTGCATGGGCTGCAACAGTCCCCTGCAACAACAGGGAATAATACTGCAAGCATAACTGAGAAATAAGCTGAGAGGCTGATCTGCTTTCTTAGGTGCCTTTTCCCTGTTAGCATACATTCATTGAGCTCTCATGGGAGGAGTTAATTACTAAAACATTGGATAGGTGTTCCCCACCCACCCTTGCTGTCGGGGCCCTGAGTGCACCAACAGCCCCTGCAGACTTTTCCCCTCTCCGAGGTGTTTGACCACCTGTGGTCAAGGCCAGCTCTGATACAATGCAGCCGTGTAACCTGGGATCAGACTGCCGTGAAAGTTGTGAAAGAGCTATGAGAAGCTGTGTTGGAGGCCTCAGCTGGCTCAGGAGCTGAATTTCAGTTCAGGCCCTTGTCCCTGGTCTTATCAAACCCTTACATTCACCCCAAACCCATCTTTACCATACCAAAGGGTACCTGTAGTAGCTAGAGAAAGAGCTGTAAAACATTTACCTGTATCACATCCAGCATCCATCTCATTTTGAATTTATGTCTGTTATGCTCCTAAGTGGAACCTTTACTAAAACCGTGAACTTATAATTTTCAATAAATCAATGATCCTGAGAATTCAATAGATGGGAATTATAGACTGGAAATCTCTATATTGAACCCATCCACCTCTGTCAGTTCAAGTTTTGTTTTCGCTGGCCTTTGAGAACTCAGGAAAAGTTAAGTTTTTACTGTGTCTTATATAAGAACCTCACACCTTTTTCAAAAGCCTAGACACTTAACTGTGGCCAGGAGATTTCTTCCCTCTGTAAATCCCTAGGTTAAGATATTAGTGCCCACCAGTTTCATAACATTATAAAGCATTATAAAGTGAGACCAAATAGCTGATAATACAGTATTGGAATAAAGGCTATGGTATTGGAATAAAAGCTGGTGCCAACAGGAGTGGGGGAGTCATGGTTCATTCTGTGGCAGTTATGATTAATAGATGCAAATTGAGAGCAAAGATTAGGAACAGTGATGCAGTTAATGCTGGCAGAATAGACACTGAAGAACTTGTTCTTGCAGGCATCTTGCAAGCCATACAGAGCTAAGATGAGCATTGAAACCACCAGTGCAAACATTTTGTTTCTGGCTAGAGGTAGGTGTATGCTTTGATATCAGGTTCAGGTTAAGGAGAAAAAAAGATACAGGCATTCCAGACCCAGCCTTCATCAAATTTCTGCATGTTTAGCAAGATCCAGCAATAACCTTAAGAAACCAATCACTACTACTCTTAAAATTAATATGAAAATTGGGGAGGGGGGTGGTGTGTGAGAGGAGGGAAGGTAAAAGCACCATGCATAATATGGCTATATCCCCAAATTTCTATAAGCTCCTCTCCCCAGTAACACTACCAACATCAAACTCAAATCTTATTTTCAGGCTTGCCATCAGCCTACAATAACCTAGGAATTAACTATAAGACACTAGACCTTGCAAGGTCCAGCCCAAGTCCCAGTTTGCCAAGTAGCATGCCTTGACAATATAATGCAGTAAGCTTTTTGTTTTGCCATAACCCCAACCTTTTCCTTTGTCTTCACTGCACACTAGCAGGCTGGAATAGCCACAGAGCTATCTCCGGGACAATACTCATTAGAGGCTCCTTCCTACAGATCAGACTACTGTTAACAAGTTTAAAAATAAGAAGCAGGATTATGATAACAGGGACTACAGAGTTGGGATAATGGCTTCATCTTTCCTGCGAGGTCTGTAGGACCAGAATTATACCTGATTTTGGTCTGAATGAGAAGTTAGGGTTCGTTCTGCAAGGGAAGGTATCATAGTTATATGGAAAAGGTAGAGTCTGGGGCTAATTTTATGGTATGGAGTAGTATTAAGAACAGCAGGGACTGAAGTCTTTTAAGATGTATTTTGCAGAGGCAGAATGAGGATGAATGTTAGAAAAAATTACTTCTTTTGAGTCTTTAGGTATGATGGTTGCGTTGGAGGATTTACTGTTTTAGTGAGGTTTAGGAATAGAAATATGTGTAAGGTGAGAGAATCAGATGAAGAAATTGAGTTTATTGCTGGACTCAGCAGAGCATACAGGGCCAAGAAGTTCTGTTAAGGAGTTTATGAGCCCTTAAAGTATAGCTGAGGGAAAGGCTAGAATTGAGGCTAGGGAAGAGTTAAATGTGGGTTCTGTACAAGAGGTGCTGAGAAGTTTTGAGAATTTTGTGTTTTCTAATGCCTGCAGAATTAGGATGATCCCACAGCTGGCCTGGGTAAATGGTTTTATTTCTGGTTTGAATATGCTTCACATAAATCTAGGATGGGTGCTGTAATGATTGTAAGGGAGTATAACAGTTCATCAGTGACTGAAAAAAGTTAATTGTTGCAGCCTGTGTAGACTAAAACAAAGACTGGTGTTTAAAGGAAAACTGTGGTTAACACTAGAGTTAGGGCTGATGTCTCAGTTAGGGACTGGTACAGAAGATACCCAAAATCTATGTTTATACTGGAACTGAACCTACAAGTCTTACAGAGCTGGGATAAGAGTTTAGCAATAGAGGCGAGTGGGTTTTCCATAGATTCGAGGCAGATTTAGGTTGTGTATCTTATTTAAAGCTGTATTTATGCTTGTTTTAAAGATTGGATGCTATAAAGCGAGGCCTCTAGAGCTAAGCTGGTTACAATATAGTTCAGGATCTTCTAAGCCAAGATGAGGGATGGTCTTGGAAAGCCTAATGTCTAATATTGATGTGGGCATCGATTGTTGGTAAAAGGAGGTTATTTATTACAGTTAAGTTTTTTAAAAGACAGGAGATGAGCTATAAGAGATTTGTTTCTACAATTTCCAGATCTTGTTTTCTGCCTTTTTTGCAGCTTCCAAAAATAGCCCTAGCCATTTAACACTTTCTGTCCCTGATTCTGTGAGTCTTGTGGGTTACATGTAGCCCACATCTTCAGTACTTCTTAATCTTAATCTTCAAACTGAAATGAAATATAAGCCAAACTTTAACGATAGACTTGCTGGCCAGGTCCATCTCATTCTGACCTATTTGACCCTGCTAAGCGCACCATTTTAGGCCTGCAAATCACATAACGAACTGAAAAATTCAGTTCCTGCTTTGCAAAGTTAAACTGCCACCCAAAATAGAAATTTTATTTGTATTCTACAGTTGTGGACTATACCAAGATGTGTATGTGACCCACTTCAAGCCTCTGGTACTGTGCATTCTAGAGTGCAGGGCTACAGGAACCTGAAAAGAAATCTTGTTCATCACTTCTTCATATTCTCAAAGTTAAATCAGAGCTTTCTTCAGGTGTACTCTAATCCATACTTGTTGTAGGTAGCATCGCTGGTAAACCCTTCAGATGCTGGAGAATTCTGTTTATATTCTCAGGACTGAACTTCATCCCTATTGATAACTATACCCAGAACCCCGTAACATCTAGAAAACTAAGCAGAACCAATTTGCTCCTCCAGTGTCAGGTCTTTCACAGCCCTTTAATGCTTTTCAAGTGTTATTAATAACACCATGGTCCTTCATCCCTCCAGGTCCTGATCTTATACCTTTTCTTAAACAAACAGTTCACGTCTGCCTCCAAACTAAGCAGAAGCCATTGTCCCTGCCACTTATATGCCCCTGTATTAGTTCTCTGGGCACTGAAGGATCCAGAAATTAACCTAGATCTTCAGTCTTCTTGTCTCAGACACAATCTATTTCTAATCCAGCCTTAGCCTTACCAATAGGCTGAATTCCCTTCCCTAACTCATATAATGCCATTTTCTCATGTTGTCATGTACCTAAGAGTGTTCAGAACCCAAAAATAAAACTAGATCTTCAGTCCAACTATAACTGTAACCCTAAATTTAGGCAAATATCTCAAAAAGATAAGGAACGAACTAGAATTACTGTTGGCTTCCACTGTTGTACCAACTCTACAGGCCTTGCAAATGCAAATAAATTAACTTTTCAGATTCTTCTTTGTAGGACCTAGGTGTGATAGTAAAGCTTTTTCATGTCTAATGAGAAATTTGTTTTAAACATGTTTTAGGTTATCATTATTGGCACTAGCATAAATCTCTGCTGGTGCCAAACCTAGCAGCAATGTCAGGAATTTGCCAGTACTACTACAGGGAGTGCAGTGCTGGGCTAAGCCTCGTTTCTGTTCTCAGCCACAGGACTTGCTTGAAATGTGACCTGCGGTAAGTTTACTTCTGAAGTGCATAATGAGGTTCCCACCCACTCGGTATCTATTTAAGAAAAAGCTGTGTGAAGCAGGGGTTATCTTATATATACTTCTTTATTATATATGTGTATATATATATATCTTCATTACAAAATACATTAATCTTTTTTTCCTAATAGTATTTGATTAAGTTTTAAAATATTCCATGGTCTGAAAGAAACTGTCAAAACTTATCACATGCATTAAACAATAGACTTTTCATGCCCAATTCACTGTATAAACAAGGCTGCTGCCCACCTTCATAATAAAAATTCAGTACTCAGTTGCCAAACTTAATTAAAATTGTGTTATGCTTTCTGTATCAGAGTTAAGTTTTTATCTTTTCACAGATGCTTCCTTGTGTTTTCTATTCATGAGTGAGTTCTTAAATAACATAACATGCCCAGGAGACTTTGTAATCCAGAAATTATGCTTACTAAAAATACTTACATTCTTTTGCTTGCTCATATAAAAAATGTTACACAAATCTCAGAATTCATGGACAAAATCAAGATGTGGGTTTGTTTTTGTTGTTTTTTTTTTTTCTATAGGAACTCTGTCGAAATTGTTACTGGATAAAATGTCAACATAAAGTGCTATCTTTCACTTCACTGTTGTAAAGTATATACAAATCTATCTTATGTGCTGTGATAAAATACCAAGTTTTAAAATACTTCCTTCATTTCCCTACATTGTGCAATTAAACCAATTTTGGATTTATTATCTGATTGTTAAAAAAAAAAAATTGAATAATTGAGAGCTAGAGCTTTAGATTCTGAGATGTTAATTTATGTTACCAATATATGTTACATTTAAAATGATGACTTACTGGTGGGTTGAACTAACTACAAAGTTACTTGTAGACCTTATGAAATATTACAATGCTTTATTAGCATTTAATTATTTTTCTCCTTTTTTGGTTTACAATTACTTCAGTTATAGTGTTTCTCTACCTCCATTCCCTAAAAATAATCCCAAACAACAGAACATAGTTGTAAGAATTATCTATTTAATATATAAACTCAGTCCTAGAAGTGAACGAAGCATACTAACAGGTGCTGAAAACAGTCATCCCAAGACTGATATTCTACTCACAATTTCAGTGTCAATAAACAAGTAAAACAAAGTTACTACAAATATCCATTGATTCTGTACTTAATAATAATTGGATGTATCATTTCATGCTTTGCTCACAACTGGATAAATTTAGGAAAAAACCCAAATGATAATTTAATAAACAAGTTAAACTGAGATAACACAGGAAACGTCTAATGTAGATATTTCCAAATTTTTGATTATATGACTTTGAAACCAAAATAAAGTTATTTTCCTGTAGTTCTTTTTAGGTACCTGAAAGTAAATTATTCATTCGTATTAGTTCTCCCTGAATTTTTAAGTAGAACTGGGTTTTTATATAACAGGAGGATTCATCTCAGGGAGATCTGAGTGCAGTTTTTACATTTACCTTAGACACCTTAAGACACAGCGGGTGCTTCTTTATGTCTTTTTGCCTCTGAGCATGATGAAGTTCAATTATAGTTGGGGTCTCTTTAACTGTCACTTACCTACAAACAGTGTCTGGTTTTGAGAGCATTTAGTAAAACATATAGCTGTCTTAATAAAAATACCCTTTTCCTATCAAAGCCTATTAAAAAATTTCTTCCAACCTTCAAAAACCCCTTAGACTTGAGAGTTCTTCTTTAAAAATAAAAGCAAAGAAATGAATCTTTTTAATATTTACCCCACACTTTTTCAATAAATACTTGTGCTTTTTCAGTTGTATTCAAATGAGATGAAGTTATTAACACTATTACAGTCTAAATGTGCAAAGCCCTCTACTAAGAACAGTAACAACTATCATAGTTATCCTCACTTGTGAAATAACTGTATTAGCTCTACCAACTGTCCTACCTCTATATAGCCAATCTCGCTCCCCACATTGACCCTATCAACTTTTTTGTATTTAAATTCACAGTTACCCCAGATTTGCAGTCGGTAGCATGGTGCCAAAACTGCTTTATCATATAAGCTTTTTCCACGTTTTTGTATTTCTTCATTTAGGAAAGACAGAATTTAACAGCCTAAAGGCTGAATTAACATGCAGGCTCCCTTTTCCTACACTTTGCCCATTTTGTAAATGCTTAAAGCGTTTAGATGAAGCATGGAAAACTCTGAGCACAAATCTTTTAATTCTGTTCCACCTTATGGCTGGGGTTGTGCTAAGCTGGCACAAGGTGCTCTGTATAAACAGAAGCCTTTGCAAATGTGAGAACTATTTTGTGCCAAGCTCAACCAAGCTCAGTCCAGTCCTTCTTCCCCTCTGTATAGTAGCACATAGTTACAGCCTCCATCAAGAAAGCAGAGAACCTGAATTGTATTCCATATGCAGCCGAAGGGGGATCATGCACTACAGGAGAATACATCTCCATGAGAATATTATTCAGGCTGCTTTGGGTGGTGTTGACCAGACATTTTGCATCTCTTCAGAAGTTGTGTTGCCATTCTGGAAAGAGTTCATAAGATTAAGGGAGTAAGAGAGAGACAGAAAGAGAGACCAGAGGATGGACTGTGACTTCATAGCCTAGTGACCAGGCATCTCTGCTGAGAAGGCAGCTCCATTTTAATCCTGCTCCTTGTTCCCTTCCTACATGTTATACTAAACAGTTACTAGTTTGATAAACAACCCTCCTCTTTTCCAGAAGGTCGTCCTAGCCACCTGGTAACAATGTTATGTCTTTACTTCTTTGATGAATTCTTTATTTTTTCATAAATTTGAAATCATGGATGATTCTTAAATCCTTCAATGTAGAAAATTCTACAGGATATATGAAGTGTCCTTTCTTCTTGCAAAGTGACAACTTTTAGAGAACTACCTGAGTCACTCTAAGGTGTGTGTGTCTTCAGACTGAAGAACAAAGTGAAGTCTTCCCACACTTCACAAGGGGTGTTTGAGTGTGCACGCACACGTGTGCATGCACGTGTGCACTAATCAGGAAAAGACAGAAGGGTCGCATTCTTAGTATTCCTCTGGAATAGGACATGAAATCCCTCTTAGCTCTTTGACGGCACAGAAATAAGCATGTCAGGGACAATTTAGACAATAGAGATGTTCAAAGACACATTTTCCTCTTCATAGTTTTTCTAATAGCTGCTTTGAGCTGGCTCCTTCTATGTTATTTGTCTTGGGGCCTATTCAGAGGTGCCCAGCATCCACAAATATTGAGAGACTAGACTTGAGTTTAAGTTTCAGAGGTCTAAAAGTTAGCTGCAACATGTAACTTTATTGGACCTAACCTAAGCTTGACAGTAAAAAATGTGCTTTTTAAATCTAAATGTAAATAATCAACCGAAAGTTATGTTTTCAGATTCATGTATTTTCTCAAGTTACTTTGTCAATATCATAAAGGGAACCTTCCTAACTGGTGTATTTACTTCCCTCAGCATTTTATGTCTTCTGAAAGAATTTTTTTTTGCAGGTTTGTTTCCCACATTCCTGTGTAAATTCTCACTGAAGTTCCATCATAAAAAAAGAGAGGGATAATCCTGGCAAAGTATCTGCATCCCTTATATGTCCATGTTTAAAGAAGTCTGACTAGACAGGACTTACACCCTACAGGCATTCTCTCCCTAATAGAAGACATCTGTCGAATGTGTTACGGGAGCAGGACTTCATAAGGCTAACAGGAGTTTTTCTTTATTTAGTATGAAAAAGAAAGGCAGAAGCCCCTTGGCAGTTCAAAACGCAAGAATATATTTGAGCTGTTTTCTCCAAATCCCTCACAGTATGTGATCTAATTTTCTTCAGGAAATAATGGGTTTTAGCTGCCTTTTATTTAAATAAACTTTTATTTGGCTTTACACTTTTTAATGGGAGAAAAGAGACAAAATGCAGCCGTGAGAACCATACTTTAACACCTTGTCCTGGTTTCAGCTGGGATACAGTTGGTTTTCTTCCGAGTAGCTGGTATAGTGCTGTGTTTTGGATTTAGGATGAGAATAATGTTGATAACACACTGATGTTTTAGTTGTTGCTAAGTAATGCTTACACTGGTCAAGGGCTTTTCAGCTTCCCATGCTCTGCCAGGTGCACAAGAAGCTGGGAGGGGGCACAGCCAGGACAGCTGATCCAAACTGGCCAAAGGGCTACTCCATACCATATGACGTCATGCTCAGTATATAAACTGGGGGGAGTTGGCCGGGGGGCAGCGATCGCTGCTCGGGGACGGGCTGGGCATCAGTCAGCAGGTGGTGCGTGGTTGCATCACTTGCTTTTTTTGTTTTTCCCTGGGTTTTGTTTCTCTCTCTCTCCCTCTCTTGTTATTTTCCTTTTCATTACAATTTTATTATTATTATTATTATTATTATTATTATTATATTTTATTTCCATTATTAAACTGTTCTTATCTCAGCCCATGAGTTTCCTTACTTGCGTTTTTCAGATTCTGTCCCCCATCCCACCAGGAGGGGGGAGGGTGAGTGAGTAGCTGCGTGGTGCTTGGTTGCCAACTGGGATTAAACCACGACACACCTCACGATTTCACTATCTGCAATTTAGTCATCTATGGTCCCAAAATAATCCAATCACCTCTGCTATTCTGGATTACATGGTAGAAATAGTAGGGTAACCCTGTATTGCCAGATGACTAGTCTCTTGCAAAACTCTTTTCTTTTCCCCCTCTCACATAATTGGCTTTATTTTGGGTCATGCAGGGTGAAAAATCATCTCTGCAGTTTTATTTAGCTACATTCAGAATGAAACAAGGACTCATTAAACCAGAGCCATCAAGGAAGGTAACAGGGAAATCCTGCACTGTAACTCATAACTCAGGGACCAAGGGGAAGTGATGAGAACTCTCTAATACCACTTTTCCTTCTCTGTCTGTTGCACTCTAGTTGCACACCACAGGGCACAGGGGTCTACTGCATTCTTTGTGAGCTGGTGAAGCTACAAAGTTCTGGAAAATCAGTCTTTTGAAAGCAATTTTCATCATAAAAAGGTAATCAGTCTGTTATTAAGGGCTCAGAGATACAGCTAAACTATACTGACTTTGTAAACAACCTGTTCTGTTATATCTAATGAGAACTAATTTGATTAAGCTTAGCCCTCGTGGAAGAAGTTTCTCAAATTATCTTACTAACAATATGTACTTACCTGACTTAGAAAAAATTATTTAACAAGGCAACTTAAACATGTTCTGAAGTACTCAGACTTGAGTCAGTCTCTCCTAAAAAGGGATTTTGACATTGGGTTCGGAGACACTACTGCTTTCAGAAAACTCATAATTGGTGGAGAAGGGAGAGAGCTGTATTACAGCCATGTGCAGGGAGTATTTTATGGTGTAGTTTCATTATGACTGTTACAATTAATGTCACTGTCTTGCAATTAATGGAAAGTGACTGGTATAAACTATGTGGTGACTAGGTAGACCTACTCTGCTTTGGAATATGGCAAACTGCAAATATAGATGAAAACAATGCTTGACCTCTTACCTTGGAAGAGGTTTCACTGTACTGGTTTGAAACTGCCTAGTCATAAAAATATTTGAATTTATTTTCACAATTTTACATCATTATATAATTCTTTGAGCCTTTATTGAATATTAAGTTAATTTTAGTTTATTTTATATGGCACATGAAGATACGTGACTATTATTGCCATATCTCCTTCTAGAATATACTAGTATTTGCTCAAATTTGTCATTGGTTTTTATTGTTAAATGAGATATTCAGAGTAATCAATGAAAAACCTCAGTTGTCAAAGGTAACAATAACTTCAGTTATGAAATACATAGAAGTGTTTATAGAGAACTGAAAGGTAGTGTTTCAAAAGGCAAAGGACAGCTTTTAAAATTTCTGCATTGTTTTAACTTTCCAGAGTTTTCCTTCAGGCTACATTTTGGAAACTGAATACAAGAATGAGGTACTGGGGTTCATACCTTTGTGTGCAATATTGGATTAAAGTGTGGAAGCCAAGGCTGTAAGTGTGCAAAAACGTAGAATGGAAGTCTAGGAGCTATCTGATTGTGGTGGGTTGACCTTGGCTGGATGCCAGGTGCCCACCAAGCTGCTCTATCACTCCCCTCCTCAGCAGAATGGGGTGGGGGAAGAAAATAAGATGGAAAAAAACTCATGGGTCAAGATAAAGGCAGTTTAATAAAAGGAAAAGCAAAGGCTGTGCACGGAAACAAAGGAAAACAAAAGATTTATTCTCTACTTCCCATCAGCAGGCAATGTCCAGCCACTTTCCAGGAAGTAGAGCTTCGGTACGAGTAGCAGTTGCTTCCATCAGCAGGCAATGTCCAGCCACTTCCCAGGAAGTAGAGCTTCAGTATGAGTAGCAGTTGATCTGGAAGACAAACATAATAATAACGAATGGCTCCCCTCCTCCTCCTTTCTCTTAGCTTTTATTGCTGAGCAGATGTCATATGGTATGGAGTATCTCTTTGGTCAGTTTGGGTCAGCTGTCCTGGCTATGTCCCCTCCCAAGATCTTACCCACCCCCAGCCTACTGGTGAGGGGGGAATGTTGGAGAGACAGCCTTGGTGCTGTGTGAGCACTACTCAGCAGTAGCCAAAACACTGGTGTGTTATCAACACCTTTGTAGCTACCAATACAAAGCACAGCACTATGAGGGCTGCTATGGGGAAAATTAACTCCATCTCATCCAGACCCAATATACTGATAAAGAATGAACCTCATTATAAAAGTGCTGCCTCAAATTCTAGACCTAATCTGTGAAAACCCTGTTTTTTTATAGATGTGATCTCTGTCTTTACAACTGAACTTTGTGTTTCTTTAGACATATTTGACAGTCTAAATGGGATGAGGTTTTTTTGCTTAAGGATTCTAGTTTAAATCTGAAGAAAGGTTCTTGTGACTTAAACTTTTTTCAATTATATCAGTTATAGTCCTCTTAATTTTGAAAGGATGCTGTCTCTAAGGGCATCCGTTCTTTTCCACTATCTCTTTTTTCTATCCGACTTAACAACACTCATACAGCTCATCCCTAGCAGTAGCCACAGAGAAGCAATTCAGAAAATCAGAGAACAAAAGAAGCTAGATCACAGTGTAAGAAATTGCAACTGTTCAGTTTATCACCACTTCATCATTGATTTATCTTCAAAGCAACAGCATCATGGATGAGACAAAGTTATAAAGTACATCTGAATCATCAGAATGAGTGTTTTCTTTTAATGGGTGGTGTAGAGGCCAAGATATAATGGTCTTGAAAAGAAGACATGCGGAACTTGTGTAAGTAGAGGCAAATAATGAGATTTAATCAGAATTAAGGTTCATTAGTTTGCCTTTCTCAAGACTGCTGCTTGAATGCTGTCTTCTGAGGAAAAGATTTGAATACATTCTCTGGGTTAACACTTTGTTAAGATCACACACATTTGCCATTTATAAATTTATTACAGTTTCCTTGATATCCTAGGCAAGATTCATCAAGCTTTAATTGACGTGATTTGCCCATAGCAAATTTGAATCATACCAGCCTTTATTTTTTATTAGTGTGATACAGAAAACCTTGTAACAACTGGAGGTAGAAGCATAAATCCTTGCAGCACATCAGAGGAAAGTACCTTGTTCTGCATGTGTCCTTTACTAATAATGTGTTGAAAGTTCTCATGTATAGCTTCTATCATAAGTTAGGAACATGCTAGGGTTATAGAATTGATAAAATTTATGAAACTTGACATTTTCTTGTGATGCATGATTTGTGGAAGACTGTAATTCAGTGTTAGGAATTTTCAGCACTCAGATAAATGTGCCAACAGTCAGGATGTCTGATATACAAGGGACTTGTGATGCAGTTAAAATTAGAATGCACGTGCTAATGGAAAAGCACAACAGAGCTGTAAACTTAATGGTAAAATTTGTTAACCATAGTCACGAAAGTTGATATAAGAAAGAAAAGCACTAGAGAAGCCTGAGAAAGGTCATCAAGCTGAATTTGCATTAGAATATCACCAGTTAGGGAAGTATAGGGTAACAGAGAGAAAGAGTTTTTTGATTGTTTTTAGATAAGGGAACTTGTAGCAGTAATGTTCCATGGAAATGAAGGCGAAGCATGTCCATGTCTCTCTTGCACTGGGGAGCCCAGAACTGGACACAGCACTCCAGATGTTGTCTCACCGTTGCTGAGTAGATGGGTAGGATTACCTCCCTTGACCTGCTGTCGACACTTTCTAATGCAGCCCAGGATGCTGTTGGCCTTCTTTGCTGCAAGTGCGCACTGCTGGCTCATGGACAACTTGGTGCAGCTAGAACATCCAGGATGTTCTCTGCAGAGCTACTTTCCAGCTGGTTGGCCCCCAGTCTGTACTGGTGCCTGTGGTTATTCCTCCATAGGTGCAGGATTCTTCATTTCCCTTTATAGAACTTCATGACATTCTGGTAGGCCCATTTCTCCAGCCTGCTGAGGACCATGTGAAGGGCAGCATAACCACCTGGTGAACCAACCACTCTTCCCAGTTTTGAATTGTCTGCAGACTTGCAGAGGATGCAGTCTGCTACGCCATTTGCATAATTAATGAAGATGTTAAACAGTAGTGGACCCAATATCAACCTGTAGGGTACACCACTAGTGACTGGCCTGCAGCCCAACTTCGTGTCGCTGATCACAAGCCCTTTGAGCCCAGCAGTGCAGACAGTTTTCAGTCCACCTCACTGTCCATTTAACTAGCCCATGTCTCCTCAGCCTGTCTATGAGGATGCGATGAAGACTGCCAATAGCCTCACTAAAGTCAAGATAAGCAACAGTCACTGCCTTCCCCTTATCTACCGAGCCAGTCATCTCATTGTGGAAGGCTATGAGGTTGGTCATGCCTGATTTCCCTTTGCAAATCCATGCTGACTACTCCCCATCACCTTTCTGTCCTTCATATTTTTGGAAATGGTTTCCAGGAAGGTTTTCTGCATCACCTTCTGAGATACTGAAGTGAGACTGACTGTCCTGTAATTCTGTGGATCTTCCCTCTTGCCCTTCTTGAAGAAAGGAGTGACATTTGCTCTCCTTCAGTCCTCAGGAACCTCCCCCAGTCACCATGACCTTTTAAAGATAATTGAAAGCTGCCTCACAATAACATTGGCCAGATTTAACTCCAGATGGGCTTTAGCTTTCCTACCCCCATCACTGCACACTCCAGCAGTGTCTCTGTATTCCTACTGGGTGATCTGTGCCTGCTTCCAACTCCCATATGCCTCCTTTTTATGTTGGAGTTTAGTGAGGACCTCCTTATGCATCCATGGAGGCCTCCTGCTGCATTTGTTTCTTTTCCCGCTTGCTGGGATTGACTGTTCTTGGACTTGAAGGAGATGAGCCTTAAAAGTCAACCAGATCTCCTGACCCTTCATCTCTCAGGGACCATATCCCACGGGATTCTCCCAGACAGAGAATGGGACTTTGTCCTTGAGCAGGCCAAAGTCTTGCCTCCTGAAGTTCTGGGCTGTGATCCTACTTTTTGCCTTGTTCTCTCACCTCAGGATCGTAATCTCCACCATTTCATGGTCATTGCAGCTGGGGCTGCCTCCAACCTTCACACCCCCCACTAATTCTTTTTTGTTTGTGTGAATCAGATCCAGCAGAGCACCTCTCCTCATGGACTCCTTGATCATCTCTGGTAGGAAGTTATTATCAATGCACTCCAGAAATCTCCTGGATTGCTTCTGCCCTGCTGTGTTGCCATTCCTGCAGACATTGGGGTGATTAAAATCCCCCATGAGGACCAGGATCTGTGAATGTGAAACTTCTTCCAGTTGTCTGAAGAAGACCGCATATACTTCTTCCTGATAAAGTGATATGTAGCAGACACCCACCACAATGTTGCCCAGATTGGTCTGTCCTCTTAATCCCAATCAGTTAGGTCTCAGGTTATCATCTGTTCTCACACAGAGCTCCATGCATTCCTGCTGCTCTCTAACATAAAGGGCGACTCTCCACTTCCTGCCTTCTTGGCCTATCCTTCCTAAAGCATCTGTATCCATCCATGGCAATGTGAGCTATTCCACCACATCTCCTTGATCCCAATGGGACTGCACACAGACTACTCTAATGCCTCCTGTTTGTTCCCCATGCTACTTGCATTAGTGTACAGCCCACAGTTGTGCTGATTTCCCAGAAGAGTGAGAGCTTCTCCCATAGTGCTGCCCTCTCATCACTCCCTTATTTATGTCATATACTTCAGTCCCTCTTCAGCCCTGTTTTGATGATTACCACATCTCTCCTGTCCACAGCACCCTGCATCCTTTGCTTGCCCACGAGTTTTATTACTTTTGCTCTTCAGATTCTCTACCCCATCCCACCGGGGGCAGGGAGAGGGTGAGCGAGCAGCTGGGTGGTGCTTGGTTGCCGACTGAAGCTAAACCATGACAAGGGCGGTCTCTGTGAGGAGAGGCCGGGGCTGCCCCTTGCTGGACACACCCGGTTCCAGCCGGCTCCAACTGACCAGCAGCCGATGTGGTGGCACCTGTGGGGTGACATGTTTATGAAAGAGCAAAACACTGCACAGGCAGAGGAGGAGGGAAAAAAAGAGAGTGAGAAGCAGTCCTGCAGACACCAAAGAAGGAGGGGCAGGAGGTGCTCCAGGCACCGGAGCAGAGATTCCCCTGCATCACCTGGAGGAGACCATGGTGACGCAGGTTGTTCCCCTGCCACCCACAGAGAGGACCATGCTGCCCATGGAGGACACCACACCAGAGCAGGTGGATGTGCCCTGGAGGAAGCTGCAGCCCATGGAGATACCATGCCGGAGCAGGCTCCTGGCAGGAACTGCAGCCTGTGGAGGACCCATGCTGGAGCAGGTTTACCCTGAAAGACTGGAACAGGGGAAGAGTCTGAGAGGGAAGGAGCAACAGAGAGGAACTGTTATGGATTGACCACAACCCCCATTCCCCATCTCCCTGCACCACTTGGGGTTGGGGGAAGGACATAGAGGAGTCGGGAATGAAGGAGTGAAACCGAGCCTGGGAAAAGGGCTGTGGTGGTAGGAAGGTGCTTTAGATTTTGTCTTTGTTTCTCACCATCCTACTATATTTTTAATTGGCAATAAATTAATTTTTCCCAAGCTGAATCTGTTTTGCACATGATGATAATTAGTAAGTGATCTCCCTGTCTTTATTTTGACCCACCAGATTTCTGTCTTGTTTTCTCCCCCTGTCCTGTTGAGGAGGGGAAATGAGAGAGCAGCTGAGTGGGGATCTGTCTGCTGGCCAAAGTCAAACCCACCACAGTCCTTTGTCTTCCTGCAAGATGCAGGTGAAAGCAAGTTGCCCACATAGTCACAGCAGGGAGGAGCTTGTAGGCCAAATTACTTGTTCCTTATGCTTGACTTCCTATAAAATTTCCAAATAACTATATGTGCAAGAAGAGCAGAACAGCATATTTATGTTACAGTTGCATTGATTGGACGTGCGTTGCTGCTAGATCCAATTTTTAAGAGGAAGGTCCTTCCTAAGGAAGAATTTCTGTCTTGAATTATGACAGGGTTTCATGTCAGGTTTTGCCATCTGTCATAGGTAGATGAATAGAAAGTTTGTGGCATAGAGAAGAGACAGTCCTATGATATGACTCATTGCTCAAAGTTTTGGTTACTCATCTTCCAAATTCACGGCTACAGAAAGAATATACTAACTTAGCTATCATCCATGGACAGATGACCAACAGGTTGCAGCATTTGGGTGTTAAAGTAGATTCGATGTCCAGTATACCTGTTCTGAATGGAATACATAAACAAATGAACACTGGAAACTCTGATTAAGTGCGTAAAGAGACCATTAGAAACAGATGTTTAACTGGGTATTGATAATGTAAAGGACAATTTATTTTGAGACTTATAGGGAAATTTTCAAGGTCACTAGAAGAGCAAGAGCAAATTATATGGCTCTAAAACTGATTTCATTTGGAATGATGGCAAAAACCTTGTCACAAAATGAGGACAAATTAATACACAAAGAGATAAAAGATTGAATAAAATGCCTGAGATTGTTATCAAGCTTTTATGTTTGTAATTATGGTCATAAGTTTGTTAAGGTGGGCAATAAATTATTGCAGGGGAAAATATTTTATGTTTCTTAATTAAATGTCTTTGAAAAATGAGTATTTCAGTGCTGATACTAACCAGGGACTTGTGAAAATATTTTACTTATGAGCTTGCAATGTGAGAAGTGGCCTAAAATATTTTGTTATGCAAAATATTAGAAGGTGGAGGGGGAAAAAAGTAGAAATATGACTATTTTATAAACAAGGAAATACACATACAATTGCACAACCAAATGCAGCAGATACAGTGTGATTCTGGCTGCATTGAAGTAAGCAATAGTTTTCCCTTTAGTAGGAATTTCATTTCTTGATAGTTGTCAAGGAATCAAGGGACTAGTTGGAACTAAAACAGTGCTCTTCTTAAATTCCTCATGTAGCTTTATTGATTTTCAATAGGGTATGTCAGACTCCATATGTTTAAATTTCCAAATTCATTTTCATGTGTGAAATCTATCATATTCCAACTAAAGCTGAAGTATGAAATTTAATCTGTTAATAAATTTTGTAGCAAAAAAGAATGATAGAATTAATCTATTCTGGTATTAAGTGTAATAATATCAGAATTCTATCCAGTCCTTCTTGTGTTAAGATTTCTTGATCACATATTGCTCGAAAATGCAATGTATGATTTCACTTTCTCAAAATTTTGACAGAGATTGTTCCAATTGCTTATTGTTTGTATAATATACTGTAAAATATACAATGTATTGGAAACAATTCTGTTTGAGAGTGTACAGATAAACAAACATGAAAGATTTCGGTATCAACAATACTTCATGTTATAATAGTCTGAAGGTTTTTGTATTTTCTCAAGTGTCCCTTCTTTTTATGTTAGGAAATGATTTGAGGGTTCACAAAGTTAATAGGTGTCATGACATTTTTCTATTTTTATACAGTGAGTTTTAATATGAGAACAGTGAGAAACTTCTTCCATCCAGGCTTTCCTGCTGGGAGGAGGGACATGGCAATTTGTAATTTTTCCAAGATATAAACAGTATATATTCCAAGACATATGATCTTGGCAAATGACAACATAATGGACAAAATCTTACCAAATCTAGACATATGGGACTATTTACCTTAAACCTAATGTTAATTCTAGTTAAGTTTTATTTTCAGTAAGCTGTTTTTTGCTATCTTTTAATAGTATTTTTTTCTTCTGCAAATGAGTAACGTCAACTATGTATGTCTGTGAGACACCTCCATCTAATGTACAACTGATTTGTTTGTCTTTATATGTCTTTGTTCTATCTTCCATATTTTCTGTCTCCCCACCTGACAATCACAACCTTTAAAATGCGCTGTTTGGCCTAGTAGCAGGCAGTTTTGGGTTCACACTGAAAACCAAGACTAGCTTATCTAAGCCACTATCTATGATAGAGGCCAAGAGTGGGTGCTTAGGAAATAGCATTCCTAAGTATGTCCTCCCACAAACGTTTTTCATAGAAACTTCACGAGGCTCAGTTGTATCCACACCATTATTTTTAATACTGCTAGATGAACACTTCTTCCAAAAATATGCCTAATTACTTTTGAACCCGTTTTTATATCTTTATTATCCAGAATTTGCTGTGGCAATGAGTTAGCATTGTGAGAAAATAGGGTTTTTTTAGACTTTAAAGTGATCAGCTGTGATCACTTTAGCTACTTTTAGGTATTCATTGGTGGTTTTCCACTTAAGGAATGGCACTGAAATGCTTAAAAGCCTATGGGCACGGTCCTGACAGACAGGAAAGAAGTTTCAGCAAATGTATATCAACCTCAGTCATTATCTCCCTTCTAATTCCTCTTATGGATTTATCCTTAAGAGGAATTATTAGGGAGCCAATAGAAACTCACCCATCTAAATCCCTCTGGATTTTTAAAGAGTATAATGAGCATTTTCATTTCCCATCTTGAGACACTGTGTGGTATCTCTTTACATTCCTCCATCGTGGCCCTTCACCCTTGTCAGAAATGGATGGATGAAACAATATCTTCTGTCTTTCTAGCTTCTAAGGGCATTGTTCAGCTCGTCTCATTAACATTTGTACAGTGGCTGATCAGGACTACTACAGAAACTTGAAGTACTAATCCAAAGCTCACTGAAGTTAATGAAAGGATTTCCATTGACTCCACTGGGTGCCATGTGGCTCTCAGGCTCCAGAAGGGCAAGGACCTGACAGCGTCTTAAGAACATTTCATTTTATATGTTTATCATAGGCTAGAGGCTTTTGTTACAAGGCTAGAATGTCTGACATCTGCTCTTGGATGCTGCCCTTGAAGATATTGCATGAGTGTAAATAATGACATACTGTAAAGGGTGCTTAGCTAACGATAATACTGAAAATATAAAACTGTGCTGAGGCATAAGTACAAAACATAGTGTCGCTTATCTAATTGTGATGGTGTGCTTCTCCCACTCCCAACCTTTATCTCCTGTAACCCTGCTCAGGTGATAACTGCCAGTGATGGTCATAATGGATGCATCTGGTCATGATGGCTGCGTCCGGCTCAAAGTGGATTTGGGAGACAGATAACAACACAATAGCCAAGGGCTCCTGTGCAATGCGCCACCTAACCACAGCAAAGAAACTAAAATCTGTGGTCGGTATGCAAATATGACTATGGGTCAATCATCTTACCCCCATAAACAGTGAGCAGCCCAAGAGCCCTTTGAGCTCTCCTGCACAGCAGCGGGTTGCATGCATGCCAGGATCTCCCCTTGAGTAGGGATGCCTCTCAAGGTTACTCCTCAAGGTTGAGAGATTCCTTGCCGCAACAGATCCTTGGTAAGTGACTAATAGCATGCTAAACTTTGAAATCTTAGCTAAGTGATATAAAGGATTGATTGCGCATATATAATCCTTTAGACATAAACCATTGACCAAGTCTGGGACTAGGACTGGATCTAGCTGCACCTAGACTCCTCTCTGAGAAGGAGTTTAGAAAGCAAGGGGATCCTTTTCTGAACCTCATGACTCAACGGGAGGGTCTCCCTGCCAGTTTTGTCTGACCCTGTCCTCTCTGCAGTAAATAATCAAGTGTACCTTGCCATTGAATCTTGTTAAATCACTGTCGCATTGAACTTTGTTAACTAACTGTTCTATATCAATATAGTATATTTTTGCTTCTCTCTTATGAGTGAAGTGCATTCTCACTCCGAATCTGTGACATTAATGTATCATTTTATTGCAGAAGCCAGACTGTTAAGGGCACAATATTTTTCCAATCTGTTCAATTGTATTATCTGTCAGCTAGAATGTTATAAACACAGAATCAGTGATCACAGTCACAACACAGCTGATATTGTAGTATATACATGTAAATAATATAGCTGATGCCAGAGCTGTAAATTTACCTTGATGTTTATCTGGAAGGAGAAGAAACAGCTCACCCTGAAATTCATAATGCCTCTAAATGAGGAAGTAGTGAGGAGGTAGAAGGTACAAGGAAGAACAGTTTCACAGTAATTTTCTTACTTGTCCTATCTTGACTCAACTGAACCATCTGCTAGGGTTGGCCGTCTTTAACTCCACAATAGGAAAAATCCACATTTAGCATGTAACCCCAGCCCAGAGTCCAACACAGAACTCACAATTCTGGTGTTTGTCCTTCAGGAAGATGCTAGGTGAGGAGGGAAAAAGATCCATGCATGTGTTACATAGGAGCCTGGCATAAGAGTGCCCAGGCTAAGGGTTACAAGTAGGTTTAGAGGTATGTGCGCACCTTTAGAATATGAATAACTGATTCTCTGTCCTTCCTAGCATTTTGAATATCCTACTTCAATTTCCTAGTAGAATATCCTCATTGCCAGGCCATAAGTAAGACTGAGAAGATGTGAGAATAGAACCATAACCATTCTTCCTGAAGAAGTTGTGCCACAGGTTGGACAAAAAAAGCAAGAACCTATAGTGTGAGAGAGAGTAAAGATATGCGAGCACATTTCTACTGCCCAGTGATAAGGTCCCCCTGCTTGGAGGAGGGAGTCTTGATAACTTCCTCTTTTGCCTACTAGGACACTGGCTTGAAACCTTAAACTAAAAATTTGCTTTTGACCTTTGTTGATAAATGGATCAAAAGAGGAATCCAAAGCTATTTAAAACTGCAGATGGAGAAAAACCTCCCCAGGGAAAATGTGTTCTGCCAGCATCTGCTGGCAAGTAAAGGTAGCTGCCAGGGCAGGCTAATCCTCATTTGCAATCAGTTATGTAAGGATTTGAGGCACTATTAGCATTCCAATATGTTTTGATGCTGGAGTTTTTATTCAGACCTGAAAACCTGTGGCAAGAGATCTCAGTTCAGTGTACCTGTGTGAATGATCGCTTAACCATGCTGCAGCCTGTGACAGGATCAAGTTTAAAAAGAGTAAAATCGAGAAAATGGGAAGGAGACACCAGTTTCTTTTCCCTGTCTTGTTAAGAATTTAGCCAGGACCCCCGGGTTCCTCTTGCAAGAGATGAAACCCTGCTGGGTTTGCTGGAAAAGGTGGGCAGAGAAGGGTGATAAGTGCAGCAGTAAAGAAGAGTGGTGATGATGGTAACATCATGACTGGGGCAAGAGATCAACCTTTTCCAACAGCTGGACTCCTCTATCATAGACTACAAAACAGAATTGGGGCATAGTCTAACAGAGATACATAGTGATTAGTTATTTTGCCCATTCAAACACAAGAAAGCCTTTTTTTTTTTTTTTTTTAAGTGGGGAAATATTGTTAATTACCGAGTAACCAGACAGTGTTGTTTACTTTCTCAACTTTCTTCAGGGTGCTTGAGACATATTATTCAGATCTTTTGGGGGAAGAAATCTCTAGAAATTCTACTCCCAAATAGTCAAAGGACAATATGCATAATTGCAATAGCGCAAGGGACAGATGTCTGGGGTTTCAATGGCAGGTGGCATCTAGTATGTGGAAATTGAAATCTATTGCTGATAACAGTGTGCTAAGCAATACATAAAGGGCAGGGGATAAGACTGGGAAAAAAGTTATCTGAACAGCTCTAGGAGAAAGAGAAGACATCAACTTGATTTGAGAGAAGGGAAGGTAAAGCCAATTTCAGGAAGAGGAAAAGATGTTACTAATTTCACTGTCTTTAATAGCAGGAATGTGATTCGTGCTTGATCCAGAGTGATTTTTATTTACTTAGCAGGTAGTACTAGGGGAAAAATGAGAAATGAGCACTGAGAGAAGGGAATTTTGGTTATACAGTGAGTTTTCCTGCATGTCTGCCTTTCAATTTTGAAATCATGCTGCTCTTCGATCATAAACAACTAATTCACTATAGAACTAACTAATAGAATTGCAATGGTGAAATTTTGTTTGTTTGTTTATTTTATAATGTTATTCATAATTTTTAAAACCTTAGTATGAAACTTTAAGGTCAAGGAATCATGGCAAGTTTTATTCCTATAACTCAAGTGTGAAAAAAATCTGAAAAGTATTAAAAAATACTTGAGCACTGGGAAACTAAAAGAATTCTTTTCACTAAAGCAGTAAGTGGAAAATTAGCTCTTTTAATAATGCAACAACCATTATAAATTGTAATTGTGGAGGTATTTGGAATCTGAAATCCATGGCACTTTTTGATGGATTATGACATTCAGAAATATATTTCATTTTATCAGCGCTACTATGTATGAAAATGTGAGTAGCAGAAGCCTTGTGTGGCCAGACAATGATAGCCTTGGGGCTGAAATGGCAGAGTAAAAGAATACCTGATGGGAAGCAAAGCCTGTGGATCTCAATTTGTAATGTGGAAATACTGAACAAGACTATTTTAACCAATAATAGTTCAATCCAATTCCATCAATGACATTTTGCAAAGTAAAATGTATTTCCTGAACTTTTTTTTGGAAGAGATTTTCTTAGGTAATTAAATATCTTGTTTGTACCAGTTTCAGTTTCAATATTTAGTTTCAAGAACTGTTTTTTTTTTTTTAAACTACAGAGCATTTTTTGTCTGATTGCTGGATTCCTTTTGAATGTAAAAAATTAGACAATTAAAAATGCTACCACAAAGACCAGGTGATCAAAACTCTTCAGCCAATGGATTATTTCAGTGAAAATAAGCACCGAATATACTTTCAAAGAATTCAACCTGAGTTACTTATCAAAATCTTGACCTTCATTCTTTGCAAAAGTTAGCCATTAATTTGTTTTTCAGTGTGATGAAATTAAAATGCCCATTAATTGCCCAAGCTGAGTTTTCCTGCTATGGCAAAAATTAACAATTACAATTAAATTGAAAAACTATGTATGATGCCGAAAAGGACAAAATCTGAACTAAGCATTCCAAGGTTTCTCTCCAGAAAAGGAGATGTTAAACAAATAATGCACAGTCAATCATTATGTTACCATTCTGTAGTTTTCTGGAACATAGTAATACCTAGTAATACATATTAAAAAATATCCCATTTATCTCTGAAGTGCTGATCCATTCACAGGAGTTATAAAGTCCTGATAGGAAGCCTGGCCATAGCAGCTCTTCCAAGATGATAGCTGCTAAAGGGGTCATATGGATACCATTGAGGAGGTAATTAATTACATTAAATAGTATTTGAATGGTGGCTTTTGTTCAAGGTACATTTGATTTTTTTAAGTAAAATTCTATTTCTCAATGGATCATTTTGGTAATATGCCACATATTTTTCACGGATGTTATTTAAAATTATTATTTGGTTAATTTAACTGTCCTTAATAAATGTGTATCTTAATAAATATCTAATGTGGAAAATATACAAAGGAACTTTTTTAGGTACTGTTCCTGAAAGAATATGTCTGAAGACTAATCCATGAACACCAATTTGTAATATACAGTTGAACATGCACAATTCCTTTTACTCAGTCTATTCAGAAGATATGTTATAGGTAAGTAGTATTCTCACATTCCAGAAGATAAGGCAGTTTCTTTCTTCATATTGTTAAATTAATCTTAGGGAGATGAATGATCTCATACACACATCCTTCATTTTTGTGGTCACAAGGGGTAGCTGGGGTAGCTAGCCAATGGTGCATATACTTGCAAAACACAACAGAACAAAGAGGAACTTTTCACACAATAGAATCCTGAAAACAAAAAGTTTAGGTCAGTAAAGAAGCAAAGGTGGCAGGAGGCCTGCATGGATGAACAAGGAGTTCCTCACTAAACTCCAACATAAAAAGGAGGCATACAGGAGGTGGAAGCAGGGACAGATCACTCAGAAGGAATAGAGGAGTATACAAGGGTAAGAAGGTGAAACCCATCTGAATCTGGTAGGCGATGTGAAGGACAACAAGAAGGACTTCTACAGATGTATCAGCAGCAAAAGGAAGACTAGGGAAAATGTGGACCCGCTGCTGAATGGGGCAGAGGACCTGCTGACAAAGAACAAGGTTAAGGACAATGAGCCAATGACTCACTGTCGCAATGAGTACACAATGAGTTTCTTGCTTTGGTTTTTAATGGTAAGACTGGACTTCAGCAATTCCAGGCCGCCTGAGATGTGGGAGAAACTGGAGCAAGGAAGAGTCACGTCTGATACAGAAGGATCAGGTTAGGGAACATTTAAAAAACTGGATATGCACAAGTCCACAGGATCCGATGGCATGTGCCTACAAGTGCCAAGTGAGCTGGCCGATGCCCTTTGTAGGCCACTTTCAGTTATGTTTAAAAAGGCCATTCAATTATCTTTAAAAAGGCCATGGTGACTGGGGGAGGTTCCTGAGGACTGAAGGAGAGCAAATGTCACTCCTTTCTTCAAGAAGGGCAAGAGGGAAGATCCACAGAATTACAGGACAGTCAGTTTCACTTCAGTATCTCAGAAGGTGATGCAGAAAACCTTCCTGGAAACCATTTCCAAAAATATGAAGGACAGAAAGGTGATGGGGAGTAGTCAGCATGGATTTGCAAAGGGAAATCAGGCATGACCAACCCCATAGCTTTCCACAATGAGATGACCGGCTCGGTAGATAAGGGGAAGGCAGTTACTATTGCTTATCTTGACTTTAGTGAGGCTGTTGACGCTGTCTCCATCACATCCTCATAGACAGGCTGAGGAGACATGGGCTAGTTAAATGGACAGTGAGGTAGACTGAAAACTGTCTGCACTGCTGGGCTCAAAGGGCTTGTGATCAGTGACACGAAGTTGGGCTGGAGGCCAGTCACTAGTGGTGTACCCTACGGGTTGATATTGGGTCCACTGCTGTTTAACATCTTCATTAATGATGCAAATGGTGTAGCAGACTGCACCCTCTGCGAGTTTGCAGACAATAAAAAACTGAGAAGTGTGGTTGGTTCACGAGGTGGTTGTGCTGCCCTTCAGATGGACCTCAGCAGGCTGGAGAAATGGGCCTATCAGAATGTCATGACTGGGGGTCCTGGTGGACAAGAAGCTGATCATGAACCAGTAATGAACATGTGTGGCAAAGGCCAACAGCATCCAGGGCTGCATTGGGAACAGCACTGCTGGCGGGTTGAGAGTGGCAATCATTCCCCTCTACTCAATACTGGTGAAACCACGCCTGGAGTACTGTGTCCAGTTTTGGGCTCCCTAGTACAAGAGAGACAGGACATACTGGAGGGAGTTGAGCAAATGGCTGCAAAGATGATTAAGGGCTTGGAGCATCTGTCAGATGGAGAAGAGAATCTGAGAGAGCTGGGACTCCTCAGCTTGGAGAAAAGAAGGCTCAGGGGGATCTTATCATTGTGTATAAATACCTGGGAGAGAATGAAGAAGAGGGCAGGAGACTGTTCTCATTGGTGCCCGCTGACAGGACAAGAGGCAATGGGCATAAATTGAAATTGAAACACAGAAAAAGCTGTTTAAACATAAGAAAAAAACTTTTTATAGTGAGAGTGGTCAAACACTGGAACAGGTTGCCCAGAGAGGTGATGGAGGCTTCATCCTTGGAGATATTCAAAGCCAAACTGGACATAGTCCTGAGTTACCTGCCCTAGTTGACCCTGCTTTGAGCTGGGTGTTGAACTAGACAGTCTCCACAGGTCCCTTCCAATATCATCCATTCTGTAATTCGGTGATTCTAATTCTACCCTGAGTATTTTTATCCTCTTTGACACATGATTAAAAACCAAAATTACAGTGTTAATGGTATGCCCTGCTGATTGCAGAACATCACTATTCTTGAGATGATGATTCCCTGGAAAGAATGGTTCTCTATCCCCTCCTCAGTCTATCAAATGGATGATATGCATAAAGATTTTACAGGTTTATGAGGTTTGGAGAAAAGGTTATATAAAATGCAGAATGTTTTTGTACATGTTAACACATAAGAAGATCAGCTACTGTTCATAGATCTTTGTAGATTACTACTGAAATTTGAGAAGTAACTACAGAATTAATTATGTAATGCTGCCCACATGCTTCTATTTTCATATAGAGAAACTGGTGCAGATGTGTTGTAGGTGTATACAGTCTCTTTTGGCAGTGCACCTGGTTTTATTGGGGATGTTTAGTTTGATTAAACAATATATATCATTTCATTCATTTATCTCAGATGGCTTGTGGGCAAAACTTTGAACATGTCTCTTTCAAGCAGAACTTCTATAATAAAACCATTTCTTACAATTTCTTAGTTCTGTTCATAAGTAGGCAGCCCCTAATTTAAGATAATTAGATGCTTATTTCATGGTCTTTTGAAATCCTTTTCATTAATAGCAAAGAACATGTCCCTAGATAGGCGGTCACATACTCTGGCTAAGTTCTGGGCATTTCTGCACCGTCTAGAGGAGTGCAGTGTTATAATTTAGGACAGAACTTTCCCTATCTCTCTAATTTGGCACCAGATTCCAGAAAATGTTTCTGATGCATGGTACCGATATTCAGACAGCAAGATATATCAGCAGCAAGACCTTTGTTGACTCCTTACTAAAGGATAATATTTCTTTTGAGAATGAAAGACAGTCTTGATGTCCATATAAAGGAAAGAGATATATAACCTGGGGGACAGACTGTTAGGTGTGCTCCCTGATAAGGCAGCTTGTTATCAGCAATGAGAAGGTAGCTAATGTTGGACTCAGTACGTAATGTCAGGGTGTCTAGACCCAGGAATATTGACCCATATGTAGAGTTAATCTTTGTAGCTGTTATGCCAGTAGGCAGTCTGGGGCTGCACTAATAGGAACCAATTAGGATATTCACAGTGGTGCTCAGATAAGTTTTGAAAGATATATGGGACAAGCTAGGAATATGAGCCTTTTTGGTGAGTCCAAGACATCTGGAAAAGTTCTGGGATTTGGTTTTGGGATGGTCACACCCCATCCTGTTCAGTCAGCTCTCAAATCTGTGTGCAAAGACATTGTGCACTGACAAAAACATAATAACATGGTTTAGCTACTTTTCTCCAGCCTCTCCTGACCTGGACCTGCCTGCCTCAGCCCCACCCATCCAGTCCCTGTTCCAGGTTTTGCTCTTTCCGTATCTGTGCCACTCCCCTGACCACTCATAGTGTTATTGCTGTGTTCTCACCTCTATCTGATATTCTGTGTGCTACTGCCATATCTCATGAGTTCCTCTAGCTTCTACCTGTCCAATAGCATGATACCCAAATCTGGAGTTCCCAAAAACCCCTGATCATGCTTGTTCTTTCCCCCTTTCTCTCCTACAGTCTTAGTTCATCCTCTCACAAGTCCTATGGCCAGGTCAAGACAATTCTGGAAGCTGAAATATTTCAATTTCATCATTAATACCGTGGGGTAGCTGAAATACATGGCAGACAAATTTCAACACAGCCCATGTGGAAGTTATTTCTTGGGAAATTTGAAACATTGGTTTCTTCCTTCCTGATTTGGGGGTTTTCTGAGATGAAAAACCTGAATATTTAACAGAAGGTTAGGGAAACTATTACAATTATTACCTGCTTTCTACACCAATGAGAGGAAATAAAGGTTTTAGGGATCTGAGTGGGAAAGAAGATAGTTGTTAAAATATTGAAGAACCTAAGTAAGTGAATAGGCAAGGCCAAAATAGATGATCATTTGTAGCAGGATAAAGATACTTTGAGTTTTTTCTCCCAAAGTTCCCTTGTTCAGCCTGAGTCTTTGTGATGTTACAGAAGAGAAAGTTCCTAAGGGACTAATCAATCTAACTAGCAATATTGGATTCTTGTGGCATTCAAATGAAGGTGAAATTAATGTAAACTGATCACTGTAGAATCCCTTCTTTTTCTGTAGCTATCTTTAAGAAAATTCATGTAAGGGGAAGCTTCCTTGCAAGCACTTTTTACTGTCTTAGAGTACAAGTGCATAGCACACTGAATGCGGGGAGAAAAGGTCTCATGCTGCTGTAAATATGTGTGGTCTTCCATGCTAGATTTCAAGATGGATTGTGTTAGAAGATTTTTAAACACGTCAGACAGGAATGTCGCTTTCTCTCCATCCTGTATGATATGCACGCAAAGTGGCAGTGCAGGCACTATTTTAAGGTTTAAATGGTAACTGTCAGATGTTGGCCAGTCCGTAACTTTAATATGTTATATTCTCCTAGTTGTACATTTTTAACATGATAGATTTTTAATGAGAATATAAATTCCATGCCCACACCAAGCATGGCTAAACCTGGTCTCATTACAGTGCAATAAACACAGAAACTCATACAGATATGTATCTCCTAACTTATGAATGAATTTTGTCTACTGTTTGAAGTCACCCGACATGATCTTTTATATGCATCATACATGAAGAAAGAACAAGCCTGTCATTCATGCAGTATCTCATGCATGATCAGAAGTTCACCTGGGATTTCCTAGTGTATTCTTGATCTGTTCTCCAAAGAGCATTCACTTTAGTTTGCCAGCCTGCTTAAACAGGAAGATGCCTATGAAGATTAAACTTCTGTCTTAAAGGAATGATTCAGTAAGATTGTCGTGGTTTAGCCCCAGCTGGCAACTAAACACTACACAGCCGCTCACTCCCCCCCAACCCCCCAAGTGGGATGGGGAGAGAATCAGAAGAGTAAAAGTGAGAACACTTGTGGGTTGAGATAAGAACAGTTTAATAATTGAAATATTATTATTATTATTAGTAGTAGTAGTAGTAGTAGTAGTAGTAGTAGTAATGAAAAGGAAAATAACAAAAAAGAGAGAGAAATGAGACCCAAGAAAGACAAGTTATGCAAATGAAAAACAATTGCTCACCATGTGCTGACTGATGCCCATCCCATCCCCGAGCAGTGGCTGTGCCCTGGCCAACTCCCCCCAGTTTATATACTGAACATGATGTCATATGGTATGGAATAGCCCTTTGGCCAGTTTGGGTCAGCTGTCCTGGCTGTGCCCCCTCCCAGTTTCTTGCGCACCTCCAGCCTTCTTGTTGGCAGGCCAGTATCAGAAGCTGAAAAGTCCTTGACTGCTTAGCAACAACTAAAACATCAGCGTGTTATCAACATTATACTCATCCTAAATCCAAAACACAGCACTATACCAGCTACTAGAAAGAAAATTAACTCTATCCCAGCTGAAACCAGGACAAAGATAAATATATAAAGCTATATGCAATTCTGAAACTTCATCATGATTCCTGTGGGGTGATAGTAACATCAGGCTCTTGTTACTTGTTGAATGAATTTTAGCTGTATTTACTGTAATATTGAGAGAACTCTCACACGCTATTCATGAAAGACTCAGAGTAACATAGCTCTGTTGGTATCTTATTTTAACAATATTTGTGTCTATTAAAATGGCAGCTACTCTGCATTTTTAATTTATTGTGTGTGAGAGTGCTCTGTCAGTCTCTCGAAGAAGACACCTACCAAAAACATTCAACAGGGAGCAAAAATTCCATGTTTCAGTCAAAAGAAACATGATAAAGCTTCAGGATAACACAATGATTTTAACTCACATAAATGCTTAATCTAAGTAGCCCTCCCCTTTGCATATGGATTTTGTTTTGTTTTGGGTTCCATTGGTCCGTATGTGTGCATGCATAAAAATATATTGCCATTAACAATATTAAATATGAACCTATAATTTAATAGCCTACATTTGTATGGGTATCTAAGTTAGATTTTAGTAGTGCTAAGCCAATTAAAAATGATATTGCTTGAAGTATTTTGCCAGGAGAATCAGTGCTCTCAACAGATCATATTATATCGCACCCCCTGAACTATATATGACTTAAGAAGAAAGATGAAGACAGCAAATGGAGATTGTGAATATCAGCATGAAGGTGCTATACATGGTATGTATATATTTGAACACAAACCTCGTTAAGGATATTGTGGACTCTCAGAATTTCTTTGTGGAAAAGATTTGTGCTTGTTCATATTTGGCTAGACCTCAAGTTACAGTGTATTTAATTTAATCAATCACTTTCCAACAGTAAAGACACAACCCTATATCACAACAAACAAAATTTGTTGACTTCATGTCTCCATGTCAGATTTTGAGAAAAGGATCAAGAGTTCATATTTTTCCCAACTCAGCATGTCTAGGTGCATATTTCAACAGAACATTTTGGAGGGACTTTAATTTGTATAATTTGCTATTTTCATTTAGAAAAACAATGCAAAATAAAATAGGAGTTTATCTGGGGGTTGCATGACATAAAGCCAACTCTCAAAAAAGTCAGGGCCAATTTGCTGCAATTTGGAGAATAAAGTGGTGGGAGTTACTATGTAATAAATCCAACTGAGTGTGAGAGAGCAAAACTTATTTTTAGTTTTTGTTTCAGAGTTCTGAAAATTAATCCTCATCCTCATTTAGGAGACACTCATGTAATAACATAAAGCTCTTAGTCCTTGGGGAAGTGCCATGGACAGTGCCTCCCATTACATCGGAGACTGAGCTGTCTGTACACTGTAATCAATACAGCCAAGAGGATTATTCAGTATATCCCCCTTCTCAGCTGTGATTCATCATTACAAGTCATTTTGCTTTCAAAGTTTTTTTTTTCCATAGTCTTACTGTCCTGAGCAACCAAAAATACATGCTTTAGGAGAACAGCACTTTATCAAATTATTTCTCCATGAGAAACCAAGACTGTTTACCTATTTCTTTTTTAAAGTGGTCTACAGAAACTTCAGAAAAACTTTAGACAATCAGGATATGTCCCCATTTATTCTTTTTTCAACCACTGCTAACAAAGTTAGCAGAGAATTCACAATGTAGCAGAGAAATTTGCAGAAATAATGGCCAAAAGATGAATATGAGAGGGAGACAGAGGTAAAAGCTTGCAATAAAACCAGTGAGATCGATCTCACCTAATTTCAGCCATGCAAGAATTAGGCTTCTGAGCTAAGCTATTTGTCTAGGCTCTTTCTGTAGTCAGAAGGGACAAATAATCACCTCATGGGGGTGGTTCAACTGTTGATATTAGTGATAGTGTTCAACAATTCAGCTCCAGATTACACTAGCAGATATCTATTTTATGGTGACCTGAATCACTCTTTTATTTCTATTGATTCTGTTGAATAATAGTCCATTGATGATAACGAAAGTTTAACAAACAGCATACCTGCCAACATCTATGTGTAAACACCTGCATTTGGGTGTCCTAATTCTGAATTGAATTCCTTCAAGGTTGGGTAGCAGGTAGACAGAATTACCACAGAGACCTCCATTGTCAACTGATCTGTTGTGCGCTGCCATCTATATGCTCTTAATTCATCATAAATGCAAGACAAATGTATTATCTTAAGTTTCAGTGAAAGAAGTTTAATCTAATACACTTTAAACACATTTGAGACAGGCTGGTAATACACACAGGGTTGGGTACCTCAACACAATAGATTTACTCTGATCCATCAAGCCATGTTAACTGAATCTGACTTTGAGCAATAATGCTGAGTTAGTGCTGGTTTTTATTCATCAGTCCCCTAATTTAAATGCCTGAACCAGAACAGGTCCTCCGTGAGTGGGAAGAGACAGAAATGTGTCCATTTGAGCTCATTCTCCTTGTTGCCAGGAGGAAATGCAAAGCTCCTCTACTTTGCATTATAGAATTACTATTTATTGAGCAGAAAGGAAGGAGGAAAAGGAAAAACTGATTCATTATCCCAGTGATTAGACAATTTATCTGAACTATGAGGAATTTATTTTAGTCCTTGCTTCACTATTCTGGAGATTTAATCCAAGAAAGGTTGATTAAAAGAAATGTAGGTGCCTCAAGAGTTTAATCAGCTAGATAAGGCAGAGCTTTTGAGGTTCTAATGTCTGACTATATGTGCCTCAAGTTGAACTAATACGTAGTGCAGAGTCTTACAGACGGGTAACTCTGCAGAGCACAGCACAGTGGAGTATCACTGCTCAGATAAAGGACAACTGTGTTTGTGTAGCACTAAGCTTGAGGAAACATGCCTTCACTCTTATACATTTAGGGCTGCTTTAACTTACACTCCTTTGCACTCCCAGGCTCAATGGCTGGTTTGGCTCACTGGCCTGCAACTGAATACACCCAGAATGCTCATGGCCTTCATGGATCTGGACTAATTACTCCCCAAAACTCAGGAGTCATGCTTCTCTGAGCACCTTTGAGATGTCCCATTTTTTGACTTAAGGTAAAGCCATAGAAAGCAAAACAATTCTTGGGTTATAACACTGTGATAACATAAAAGATTAAAAACTCGAGCAGATGTTTGATTTAGGAGGTATGTGAATGCCACTTTGATTGAATGATTTATTAGGTGATTCATTATAGCTGTATTAAATTCAAGTTGTGCTTGTTTACTTTTGGACAAACTTTTTTTGGTATTTTACTACCATCTCAGTAGTGATGGAAGGAATCATCCCATCATAACCTTCAACATTTCTAGGCTAAGCTGTTGTTCTGATACACTAGAAATGTGATAAACTTTGTGGATTTACACATTTCAGGACTTGAAAGGGCCTAAACTTTAACAAAAAACCAGGCTGAAAGGTAAGTATTTTATGACATCTATCTTTCACTAGGGGCAAAGAAGAACCACAGCAGAAAAAGAAAGTGCACAAAGTAACAAAAGAAATGGTAGCATAATGAAAGAATAATAATATAGTTCCAAAAAAAAGGTATTCACAAGAGCTAACATTCAAGACATAGTTTCCCTTAACTTCAGTACTATAATGTCCATTATCAATAAAGTCTGTGGAGATTAGGAAGATAAATTTAATTTAGTTTATCTAGAAGGTGGTTTGGAGGATCCATCTGTAGGCAAGCTAACATCCTTTTTCCTACCTTGATGTTTTAAAAATACATTGGTAAGACAGAGCCTATTGAATTTTTCTGTTTATTTCGATAGGCTTTGAGTATCAAAGCAGGAGAGGACAGCACATCAAGCTCACTGGAAAATAAGTTTTAAGAAAAGGCTCAAATTTCAAAATATAGCATGGAGGAAAATAACCTAACATTTTGTTCAAGAAGCATCAGAATGGTCATCTTGAAATGTATCCTACATATATCAAAACTACAATTATTGAATACATTATATATCTTTAATATTTATGTGCATATAAATTACATTTGTAATTATAGAAATGCTTACATTAGATTAGATAAATGCACAAAATAGAAAATGAAGTGCAATTCTAGATACTACAGGTAAGTATTACATTTAATGTTAACATTATTAACATTATGCCATCCAGAGGGACCTTGACAGCCTTGAGAAGTGGGCCCATGTCGACCTCATGACGTTCAGCAAAGCCAAGGGCAAGGTCCTGCACCTGGGTTGGGGCAATCTCCAATATCAATACAGGCTGGGGGATGAAGGGATGGAGAGCAGCCCTGAGGAGAAGGATTTGGGGGTACTGGTGTTTTTACTATAACTCTGTAGATTGGATTTATAATAGTAGATATATGGGAATGGCGCATTGCATGATCTGCCTCTGTTCTGTTTTCAGAAAATTCATTTTCCCAAGTTAACAAAGAGAGAGCTTGAATGTGTAAGATCCACTAATCTGAGAACAATTCATATACTTTGTGCATGCATTGCTAGCAATTATTTTTAAGTGCAAATATGTACTATACCCTGCTTTTTTTTTAAAAAAAAAGAGTAATTTCTGACTAATTATATTAGACAAATATTTATTCTGTTTATCCTGAAAAATCACGTGAACTCACAGAAACCTTGAATTTACTAGGCTCTGTATGCATGTTAAAAGGATGCAAAGAATCCACATGCTTTAAAGAATTAGATTCATCAGTCTTCTCTTAACTGTCATTTCATAGATGAAAATGGAGAACTGTATCTCCTTTCTAGGTCTCAACTCAAACATTTTTTTAATGTAAAACTTTCAGTACAGAAAAAAGAAACGATTAGTAAGCTCAGCTGTAACATGCTGTTTCAGACCATGGGTACTATAAATACATGGGTACAAAAAAAAAAAAAGCATGGGAACAATTAATAGGTACTAATCTATTGTATCAGTAAGACAATAAATTAATTTTATCCTAACCAGAAAGCATCTCTTATTCCTCTACAGGTACCTAAACTGTCCTCAGTACCACCTCTGGGCTCCCTCCAGTGCCACATTAGGTTCAATGGCCACATCTGTTTCATGTAGTTTTGCATAGTTTTCTCATTATCAGCTCAGGGGAAAAGTTTGTATGAAGTGTAATTTTTCATAGTCATAAATTCTTCTTTTAGGGAGCATTTTTCAGATTATGCTATTGCTTTAGTATTTGTTTTATGGTCATTTTTGGATGCACATCTTACTGTTTACATGAGAGAAACCAAGTTGAAAAATTGATGTGGAAGACAGTGAGGTGGTGAATTTGGGTGAAAGACATTCCCAAAGGGAACATAGGCATCAAAGTCTAGTGAAGTGATTTGTAAAGTAATAAAGCTCACACCTAGTGTCACACAATTAAGGACCTGTTAGGGCCTAAACTTTTACAATTTATTGGCTTAGATATCTCAAGCTTTGCTATTATCACCATCCCAGGATTCCACCTTTTGGGTTGACTGGAAGCCTGGGCACCTGTCTTCTTCCAAGGGCTGCACAAGTGGGATGTCTAAATGCCCACATATTTTTTAGGAAGACTAAGACAGCAGATCAGTTCAATGTTTATTGAACTCATTGACAGGACTGAGTCTGGAAGAATGAATAACTGCTATGATGCCTTTTGAGAGCTCCAGTTCTGAGTTATTCAAAACCACCATATAAGCCCTGCTCTTCAGCCGGATCTTCTCTCCTTCAATATCTGTATCCCATTCATGGAGATCTTTATGGTTGCTCAGGAACCTGGGTAGAACATAGCACATATTGAAAAAAACCCAAGCCATCAAATAAGTCAATTTGAATTTTTACCAATGAACAATTTTCAAAATTCAGTCCCTTTGTGCAGAAAACTTCACTGACCCTCTAACAGGCATGTAAAAGTTTTATTCATATGCTGCAACTTTAGTGAGGTTATACAAGTAAATTATTTTTCTATAAAGAACTTAATCAGTTTAGAGAGAAAAAGTATGAGTAAACCATTTATTGAACTATGTGTTCATTCACCTAACTCTGCATTTGTTGGTAGAAACAAAATCTTTGACAGTTGTGATGTTTCAATGCACACTAGCAACTCTGTTGATACATCATTCAGAATTTTGGTTTGTGAAATGTCTAAAATAACTGAGTAAAAGCCTATGCCAACTACAATACCTAATCATGTAATCCTGGAAATTTTACCTCACCTGAATGTAGGGCTGAAATTCAGTTGCCTAAGCATTTGCTGTTATGTTAGCTGGAGTATTCTGTTTGGTTTCCAGATGCTGCTGCAAATAGATGTGGGTCTCTCAACTTCTGTGTCACCTCTGTTGGCTCCATGAGGATACCTCAGATAATCCTCAGCATCTCTGCATAGGCACCTGAATCATACCTGAAATACCTAAAAGCTGTCCTTCTAAATCTAGGATATTATCCTAGGAAATTATCCTTTTTATAGTCAGTGGAGAGAAAAATATACTTACAGAGTGTGACTCAGGTAACTAACTCATCTTGGACACCTGTTTTATGATGCTATGAATCATTTGGTGAAGATGCCTCTTTCTTACACTCCATTGCATATAAAGGGAGTGACTGAGTTAGACTTAGACATCTAACTTTTTAGACATGGTTGTTAGGTGAAATGACTCTTGTCTGTACTCAAAACTAACACTATAACTTAGCATCATAATGTAAATATATGTTGGATTTTATTTTTGGTCTAAAACCCACTAAAGATGAGCTTAATTTTTCAACTCATTTTAATAACTGTTGAATCATTCCTAGACTGAAAACTCTGGGAAAAAAGAATAAAATTCTAAGAAAAGAAAAAGATTTTGTAAATGGAAAAAGGAAAAAGGAAACACTGAAAGTAAAATCTATTTTTACAGAAATTGTTTGGTTTTGCAGTCCTAAATTTCATAATTCTAGAATAGAAGGTAAAATATTTGTTTCTTCTAAAATCTTAAAGTGCCTCCATGTTTGATATTGTGCTGTTAACAAGAGATTCTGAAAAAATCATGGACATTGCATGTCTACACTCCAACAACAGAAATCTGTACAGGAAAATCAGGTCATAATTCCACAGCAGAGTGTGGAAGAATGAGCTCAAACTAACTAATGTAAAGCCTGCTCAGCTGTTTCTGATCTATGCTGCAATGACTTACCCAAAGAAAAGGCAAAAGAGAGACTTGACTTTCATCTATAAGTACCTACATAAGGAACAGAAATCTGATAATAGAAAGCTCTCCAAATCTAGCAGGCAAGCTTATAACAAAATCTAAAGATTAGAGCCTGAGGTAAGTAAAATTTGGATCATGATTTAAGGCACAAGTGAATTAGGTACTAGAAAAACTTTAGATAAAGAAAACATTAAAATTCAGGAAAACCTAGTGGCCACTGATATGCAAGAGATCAGAGCAGAGAATTACAGTAGCTTTCTCAATCTTGAACTCTCTACAGCCAGAAATTACATGATGACTGAAATAGAAAAAGTATCCAACAGGGCCATTGCTGATCCTGATAGCAGGCATTGCTTTTTCTCTGTGGGACTCACTTGCTGATGATCAAAAATTTATCCCCAATGACAAGATTTAGGAATCCAAAAGAAAACTCTGTCTTTAGTATTCCTTCAAACCTCCCTGGGGGTTATAATTGTCACACTTGCTACTGTGGTATATTAAAGTGAAGTTCTCTCTCCTCAAGTTTCTTGTAGAAGAAAAGCAATTCTTGTTCCAAGCTGAATAAGCCAGAATTTTAAGTGCTCATTAGATTCTGGTACACTTGATATCTCAAGCAGCTAATGCTAGCTTGATGTAGGATCATTCTACTCATCTGACTCCTTCCTTGCTTGCTTGCTAGCAGGAAAAGTCTTGTCCACTTTAGATTTACCCTGGTTCTGTCTCCCGCCTTTTCTTTTTATATCAAGTCTTGACAACAACTGGAAAAAAATGAAACCTCATCAGGGCCTGATTGTCAGGAATCTAGCTCTTTACATGGCCATGAACTCGAGCCCTGGTACAGCTAGAAGAGCCCATGTGGCTTCTATGGCCTCATGAGTCCATCTGGGTTTGTTGTAGCAAGTTACACTGCTGGTCTGATAGAAAAACTTCATTAGTAGGAGTGATTTGTGGGGAACATTCTGGAAATTGAGCTTTAAAATGTTTGCTGTTATGTTCACTGCTAAACTGAAAGTTCTTCATGACCTAGCAGACATGGGTTTGTGAATATACTTTGTCTGAAAAATGCCATAAAGATGCATTGCAATGTATATGTAATTCTTTCTTCATTTGCTTCATAATGTCTACTAAATTCAGGAGGTCAATCCATTCTAGACCTAACTGTTGGTAACATTTTTTGGATATATGTTCTTCAGTTAAAGATGGTTTTGGACATTACAGATAGACATTGCAGTCAGAGGATTTTACTATTACAGCCACCATAAAGGACAAGTGAGAAGTGACCACAAAGCCCACAAAGGTTTTATTTACCCAGCAGATTTATTGAGAGAAAGCACTAAGCAGGAATTTGTTAGTGTGTGTGAATGGACCAAACTTCTCCTGAATAAAAAGTATTTTTATGGTATTATATGGACAACCAGCTGTTTTTATCAACTGAATTTGAACACAGATTATTTTCCAATCTTCTATCACTTTAAGTAGAAAAAAAAAGATAAGATGAATCACAACGTCACCCCTTTGATATTAGGGGTAAGACTACATTTTGGAAGCTATGCAAAACTAAAGTAATAACAAGTCTTCTTCATTAACACTAGGCAATAGCAGATTACTTGTCTTTATGCAGGCTAGCACATGAGGTGAGTGAAGCATGTGCTTTGTTAGCAAGTCTCAGTGATATTTTCTCAAAGCAAAGAATTAGTAAGGGTCAGAAATCTAGTTCAATTCAAGATTAGCATATGTTAACCTGTTTATTAATCTTTTATGTTTATACAGGTAAGTTCAAGTGCATGGGTGCACATAGATTTGCAGTATTTGCAGTGCAAGGAGAATATTGCTGTTAAAATATCATTTTCCAGATATTTCTGAAAAAAGAACTGAAAACAGGTACTATTCTCAAGATTTCTTATTAAAGAGATTTTATTGATCACCGTCTATATCATTAATAAAGATCCTGAACAGTACTGGTCCCAATATGGAGGGACACCACTTGATACTATTTTCCATTTGGACATTGAATCATTGACTGCAACTCTTCGTATGTGGCCATCCAGCCAATTCCTTATCCATCAAATAGTCCATCCAGCAAATCTCTGTCTCCTGTTAGAGACAAGGATGTTGTGTGGGACCATGCCAAAGGCCTTACAGAAGTCCAAGTAAATGGCATCAGTTGCTCTTCCTTAGCCACCAATGCAGTCACTCCATCATAGAAGGCCACCAGATTAGTCAGTCCTGGGCATCCTGCTCTACGTGACCCTACTCTGAGCAGAAGGTTGGACTAAGTTACCTCCAGAGGTGCTATCCAAACTTTTGTGATTTTGTGACTCTAAGATCATAATTTTGGAAAGAGACAAATTAAAGGGGAGGTTTTTTTCAGTGGTGTCTCTTTTTTCAATACAGGGGTAAAATTGTAAAATTGCCTAAACAAACATGTCATCCACAAAGTTCTTTGAGAACTGTAAATATTTTTATTGATTACTATTTGTTATAGGCTGCAGAATATATTAGTGAAAAATACTTTCTTGTTTCAACTTTGAATGATTTGATGCAGCCTGATAAAAGAAATGAAAATATGTCACTTGCTCACATGTGGAGATAACCGAAGTTGTTTGGTAAGGCTCTTTATATGCAATGATGCTGTGAATTGGGAAAACCTAAATTTATTCTCACTACTTGCCCAACTGATTATCATCACCCATAAGCTGTTACGATTGTAGAAAAATGGATGTTGTAAATCAGGACAGACCAGATTAATGTGAAAAATCTTAAAGTCATTGGTTTCATTAGACTTCCTCCAAGACAGTGTGTTTTCCTTCTTAAATATGTAGACAACCCTTTGGATTGAGTTTTGAGATTATAAAGAGAAACCTTGACAACTGAATTTGAGTTATGAATTTTCCCAACCAGCTACCATATTTCACTAGTGTTCAACTTTCAAAAAGCAGTCCACTACAATTTGATGTAAACATGTAAGACATAACTGTCAAAGAATTACCTTTGTTCTCTATTAACAAGAGCTGTTATGATTATTTACCGATTATCTCAGCTAGTAAAATGGGGTGCTTTTATTCAGCACTTTGTCCAAGAAAATGAAAATACCATCCTAAGTGTTACTATTACTTTTTCACAGTATTGGATTTCAATGAAACATGTGTGGGTAGTGACCAGTATAAAGCATAAACTTAGCAAATGTGAAGAGTGAATAAAATTCTAAACTATAATTTTATTGACCATAAAGAGAAGCATTAAGAGAAGCAATATAAACATGTACAAACAGAATAGCAAAACTGTGGTGCTCCTTCAGCAATGTAACATACATCTTTCCAGCAGGACTTTAAAGCAGACCCTTAGCACTTTTTAAGCTATAGTGGTACTTGGACTTGTAGGCTACCTCCACAGTAGCCTCTGAGCATATTTATCTCTCCTAATTTTAGAGTATATTTATACCTCCAGAGTAGCCTCTGAGTATATTTGTTTCCTAATTTTAGCTGCTTAACTAAGGACCTTGCTGTTCAATGAAGAGGGGAAATGACAGGTATTTCCAGAAGGTAATTCACTCAGATCTATGTTCTGAGATAGATTGAATTACTGAAGACACCTATTTCTTTTCATCATTGAGAGTCAAAGTCCTGGGTGATTAGATAACTTAGCCATCTTAGTTGACTAAGTAAATATAAGGAATCTAATGTGCTCCCAAATTTGGCTTAGCTGTGGAGCTGAATTTTCACTGGAACTAAAGTTGTTCCTCAAATTCTAACAGTGAAGGGTCAGAAACAAATGCAATTAGTGTGGATTTTTACCTGCATCCATCTTTGGGATGCCAATCTCAGTGGGTATAGAAAAGGGAAAGAGTCACAACCGCCAACCATTCCTCCTGCCAAACTGGTTTAAGAAAAGAGCAGGAGAAGCCTTACAAAAGGCAGATCAGTTTACATTCCTTCTAGCGTTCAGAAATACAGTGCTTTCTCCATGGCTCCCAAGGACTGATGTAGCTCTACTCTGTCTATTTTCTGCACTGACAAAATGCCACAATTTTTTTCTGTTGCTGGAGATAGGCAGGAAATATTTTTTCCATGGTAGGAAAAGAAAAATTAAAAAAACATTGCTCTCACAAATTACAACTAACTTCAAACTTTCATTTAATATTTATCCAAGGAAAATCAGTATCCTGTCAGCTGAAATGTCTTTTTTCTCTAATCTTTACATGTGATATTTTGTTTTGTGCTTTAAAAAGACCATTACTCTAATTTGCTTACATTTAAGATCTGGAAGGGATATCACAGAAGACACATCTTTATCTACAGCAATTTCAAACCTATAGAGAAAAAAAATTCCAAAGAAGAAAATAGTTATAATTGCCTTCCTTGTGAACATTTTTTGGTTTGACCATACACCATTTATTATGAAAAAAGTATTTTCCTAAAAAATTCTTTGCTAGCTTTACATGGTCCTCCTTCCCTTTTGGTTTCCTGTCCTTACAAAATTCCATCCTAAGGTAAGTGAATCTCTGTAGGGATCAGATTGGACCTGCTAACTATGCTCATCTCTAATTTTTACTATTGGTTCTTTCAACACAAAGATGACGCCTGTTGTTGTTCTGCCTATATCCTGATATTGCCACTACTGTCAGTATGGTAAATTTTAACTGCACTGCAATTCAGAACAAGAATAAAGAACAGAAAAGATTAACTCAATTGCATTTCAGAATTTGCTAGTGCATCATTTGAATGATTCAGTTCTTGTGTTGTTTTTAAGCTTATTTTCCAGAAAGCATTCAGTGGTTGAAAGCTAGCTCTTGCGTCTATAAAATTTCATATGCTTGATCCCCAGCTGTTTCAACAATCCTAAATCACTATCCACTCTTGAAAATTTAGACCAAGCGTCAACATTTTTAATTCTGTAACTTGTTATTGGTAAAGATAGGTGGGAGCTGGAGAAGTGTGTGATCAGCTGAATAACCAAGATGTGAATCAACAACAGCGAGATTTGCATATCTCTCTAGTTACCTGAAAACAGAGATAAAGGGACATGGAAGAGTCAATATAAACTATAGCTCTAACTCACACAGTAAGTGAAAATAACCTTCAAAGTCAAAATTATAAATTGAAATGTTGTACATAATTCAGTAGTTATTTCGGAATTTTTAGGTGTTTGAGAGTTTTCTTAAAATCTTGCTCCAATAGGCTGCATATAATTTAAAAAAAAATTTAGCCTTCCGTCATGCATGAAGACAACGTCAAGACAGCAGAAGAACATGAGTCCCAGTTAGATTAAACAGTCCTCTCCTATCCAAAATTATTTAAATTACTATGGAGTTATGCTCTTCAATATAGTAGTTTTATTCAAGGTGTTTTTTGGGGAGGAGAGGTTACTGACACTCATTTTTTCTAGAGGCTTGTTAATTCTGATACAGTGACTACAAATACTTAATGATGATCATTTTCCATTTGAGATTTAGGTTAAGCTGCATTTGCATGGGAACAGACATTCAATAAAATATATACAAAACCAGTGTTTTGAAAATTTTTAGAAGAATTGAAGTGATCTATGTCCTGCTTCCTAAAGTACTTAGTAAATTTATTTTACAAATTTAATGCTTTTAAATACAACCAATTTTATAAACAAGGAGAGAATTAGCTATCACAGTTCAAGAAGTGATGGGTCACTTCAGGTTTGTTTAGCTGCGATTTTTCAAAGATGCTTAAAGATGCAGATAAGCTCTGGGAAACGGCCAAGTAGGTTTGTTAAGTTTGATTTGCCACCCCTTATTCAGACATAAAAACTAAACCGGTTCTCTAGGGTCTCAGTGTAATTAATAGAGAGAAAATGGTGCCTCAAAGGTCCGATTACTGAGACTGATGCCTAACACAGGTTGGAAGGATCACCTTCTGTAGTTGCCTGTCTCTCTTAACGAAGTATATGGATTACCTTGAGGACTTCACAGAATCACAGAACCACAGAATGGTTGAGGTTGGAAGGGACCTCTGGAGGTCATCTTGTCCAACCCATCTGCTCAAGCAGGGCCACTGAGAGCAGGCTGCCCAGGACTCTGTCCAGATGGCTTTTGAATACCTCTAATGATGGAGACTCCACAACCTCTCTGGGGAACCTGTGCCGGTGTTCAGTCACCCTCATGGTAAAAAAGTGTTTCCTGATGTTCAGATGACACCTCCTGTATATCTGTTTGTGCCCATTGCCTCTTGCCCTGTCAGTAGGCATCACTGAAAAGAGCCTGGCTCCATCTTCTTTATACACTCCCTTCAGGTATTTATAGACATTGATGAGGTCCCCCTGACCTTTCTCTTCTCTAGGCTAAGCAGTCCCAGCTCTCTGAGGCTTTCCTCATATGGGTGATGCTCCAGTCCCTCTGGACTTGATTAGACTAGGCACCTAGCTTTCCGATGGATAAAGTTGGAGGGCATGAAATCCATTCTTACGATCCTATTAAATCAGCTAACCACAGAAAATGTTATTAGCCATAAATATTAAACTTAATTTAAATGTTTAAAAGTAGATTAAAGTTGTTGGGTTTTTTTAAATTTCATTTTATGCAGAACAGTTGGTAAACCATAGTCCTCCAAGAGCTGAAGAGCCACTGCGCCTCAGTCTAAGAAGACTTGAAGATACTCACAGACTTACATGCAAAGTGGTCCATGTGACAAGAACAATTACTTCTGTCAATTCTTTCAGCTTTCTAATGTTTTATACAGATGATCCCTTGTTAGATAGGTTTCATAAATTTCCAGCCTCATCCACATTCTGAGTCACTTACTCAGAAGTTCTGGATAGATCTGGTAGAAGAGATACAATGCTAAATATGCTTTGTAGCCCATGTCTCCCCATTAATCTTCCTGCCAGCTCTTTATGCTTATTTAGTAAAGAGGGAAATAGATTAAAATCCTAGGAAATGTGGCACATCAGTACCCTGCAGAGAAAGAGCAACAGCATAGCAGGCAGGCTTTTTGGGATTATCAGCAATGAGGGAATAGATACTGTTTGCTGTCTAGCAGAAACCTCCCTTTTATTAATTCAAAACAGAATATTCAACTTTGGATCATTTTATGAACAAAATCCTTATGCAAGATCTTGTCCTGGATGGCATTGACATGCTCCTCTCCCTTGTCCTTCTGTATTGGCAATTTTCAGCCAGAATGGATGCAGAACTATGTTTCTAATAAATCGAAGTCAGACATAACTACTTAAGACATATGATTTGTCTGTTGTGCCCTTTGCTGAGTACTGACAGATGCAGGCGTGCTGGACTGAACTTGTTTTATTCTAGTGTTGGACAACTTTCAAGCAAAATATCTTTTCTTTTATAAACAGCTCCTTTGACTTTTTGAAACTTAATGAAACTTTATGAACACCTTTAGCATTTCCTGACTTTTCTGATTTTAAATCAATATTTTGTTATCATATTTTAACATGCATAATGTTTCATTTATGTTAGTCTTGTTTTTCATGCTCCTACTCTCAGGAAGAGACCCATTATTTTTCAGGACTGGAATCTTTCTCAAGATTTGAAAGTAATTTCTTTATTTCTCATTTCTATATACAAGTTCATGAGATATCGTGGGGAAAATATGCATTGAATTTGAGTGTTACAAAATGGCAAAAAATACAAATTGTGAACTTTTAAGGAAATAATTTCCTTAAAATTTCCTTAATTTCTTTTGCCTCACCCTATTTAATTTTATTCACAAACTGAAAAAGAATTATCACACTAGAAACAATGAGCCACCAAATGAAAGCAAGTAACAAATGAAGAATTAAATTGTCCACCAAGTAGAACAAATTTGCTAATTAGTCAGTCCAAGAACCTTGCCTTTACCTCCTGAAGAACATATAGACAAAAATCTGAATTCATTCTCAAACTTCAACTGATGGTAGTATAGTTGTTTTTCTTTCTGCATCATCTGTTTCAAATCATCTGTAAACTTAGGTCACCTAGGATGCCAAAAAGAAACAGAAGAACTTTACTCTTAAGATTTAAACATCTATGGTTTGGTCTTCTACTACTGAAACCAACTGGAGTTTTGTTTTTTACTTGGACAAACAACCTTCTTTGATGGAAAGCTGTCATGTGCATTTCTAGTATCAGAGGTTATATGAGTTATGTCTCACTGGAAACTTGAACTAATGATCTTTCAGTTTCTTATTCTTTTGCTATGCCTACCAGATGATAGCATCACATTTGTTTAATTTAGAAATTATGGTCCAGATCCTCAAATGGGATAAGAACCAACAAATACAAACACAAAACCTTAGAATTGATTCCTCATTTCCAATTTAAAATGGCTGAAAGTCTGATCCTGTTTCAGCTTTCACTAGACTTTCTCCAACATTAAACAAAGAAACTAGGTTCACTATCCTCTAGCTTCTAGACACAGCTGAAAGAAATGAGAAAGAACAAATGTGTGGTGTTTAAGAATTATATTGCTCCGTTCATTTTCATGGGTCAAAAATGAATGAATACTCTGCAATTTACAGCTCAACCAGGAGGAGAAATCACATAGAAGACATAACTTGCAATGAACAGCCTCCTCATTGTCAGTCCAAATATTTTGTTAACGTAGAGGTTAAAACTCAAGTAATCTTCAGATATAGGAATACTGTGTTACTATACGTGTTGTATGACTGAGACAGAAGAGAACTCTCTGTAGTATGCATCAAATGCCACAGGCACAAAATGTGCCTCTACATAGTAACACTCAGACACATTGAAGACTTATGAGGGAATATTGAGGTAGGTGTGGCTCCACCTGCCCCAGCCTTTACAAGCCCATGTTTGTCTGACCTGTCTTGGTAGAAGCATACACATTAAAGCATAGGAACAGTTTAGGGAACCTGTGTTCCATTTAACCCTATCCATAATGCAGTACAGAGGTAAAACATGTAGTCCAAGATCTTCCTGAAGGGTGATGGGAGCTTTGTGCTGAAGCTGTAGGTTACATCAAGAGCTGAATTAGATCTTGTGTTAGCCCTCTTTTCTCAAAAAACCACAGAGCTAAAATCACCATAGCTTCGGAGAATGCTACAGATGAACCTGGCATTAAAAAGATAGCAGCACTTCTTTGCTGCAGATTGTTACAGATTGTTGCCTACAGCAGCTGACCTGGGGAAAAATACGAAGGCTTTTCTGCATGGCATTTACAAATCTGAAGGCAGATGCTCGTCGCTCACCAGGCTATTGCAAAGATGTTTGAAGGTGCCTTCAAGAGGTCATTTCATGGGTGTACTCCGCTTATGGGGTGGGTTTAGAAAGATTTATGATCCTCTGTCCATTGTCTGAGCAAGCCATGTGCAAGATGGCTCTGACCTGATAATAAATTAGGTACTTCAGTACTAAACCTCTGCTAATGACAGCAGAAGAGCCCTAGTCTGTGTATGCACGTCCAAAGCAGCCACTGAGTATTTCTATTGAGGGGCTAGAAATGGACCCATCCAAGAGCACTGCTGAGTCTGAACCTTCACTAAGAGAAGATAAATGCAGGTAACTAGAGGTTAAAACCAAAAGATGCATGTGTCAAAGGGACATTTATCCAATGGGTACTTGCATCAACGCATAAAGAAGCAAAGGAAAAAGTTTATTGTCAAAATTAATTTTGGGCTATGTGTTTCATACATTATTTACATTTTGTTAATGCCTTGTTGCTTGTGCTCTCTCTCACCTTAATATAAGGTTGGGTTTTTTTTGTTTTTTTTGGGTTTTTTTGTTTTTTTTTAATTATATGCTCAGAATTATGCACTCCTTAAGAATAGGAAAGTATTGACTACCTTTGGCCTTCAGAGGAAGGGTTTCATTTTCCCAGGTGCTTGAATGAATACTCATCTGGTTTTGTTTTGTAATTTTACAAAGAACTCATAGAGTTTGAACCTGACCCTTGCTGCTGCTGACAAAACTTGGCAGAAGTGTTCCAGTGATATAATACAGAAATGCAACGCTGAGTTGTGCCTCTCCCTATGATGTAATGCATCTACAGTGACCTTACAGAGAGTGACTCATAATATAGATTTGTCGTAGACTTAAAGAAAAACAGTACTGCTTTTATGTGAAGGAAAGTAGAAGTCAGTAAGTGTACTGCAAGTGGACCCATCTTCCTACATCCAAGAGGGACAATAAAAGACTGCTAGCTTTGCTTTATCAAGAGAGGAAGCTTCAGTCATTTTATTTCATTCGTAGCAAAGTATGTGTTTTAAGCAGGTTATCTGTGGTTTCAACACAAGAAGTTGCTCTGTTGTATGTACAATGAACTGGAGAATGGGGTTAGTATCAGAGGCAGAGGAAGAAAATGCAATATTGGGAGGTAAGGAGGAGGATATGGAAATAAATAACCCATATTCAGGAGAATAACAGGTAATAACTCTCCCCCTAAAACCATCCATGGAAACTGGGCAGTATGAAAGCGAAGAAAACATTAATAATTATATCATTACAATTTTGAGTGCCTAATATTATTGATTAGAGTATTGATTACTGAATGATGAAAAACAGTAAAAGTCATTCAACTGAAGGCATAATTCAGAACCAGAATTTCAGAGGGAAAGCTCCGAGTAAAATTTTTTTAACACTACTTTCATTTTGTATACTTTGTGTGGTGTTTTAAATTACCCATATAGAAAAAAAAGAGGTGAATACAATGAAAAGTACAGAACAATAAGGATATGTGTGGGAAAACTACACCATAGTATAAATGAAAATAAAGACAGATTAGATGATATAGAATGTTGATTCTGAAACAAAAAATAATCGCATACTTATGTTATGCATACATATGTATTTCATTAAAATCTCTGCTACAAGAACACAGTAACTGAAAGTATCTCTGATAAGGCTGACTCAACATGCTATCTCCACTTCCTTAGGCTATTGTGTTATACTTAATCTTTAATTACATTGGAGCATACTATTTTTTTTAAAAATATTGTGTATCATACACCATGTCTGTGGTTGTAGTCACACATGTCTAAGAAGCATACAAAAATGCTTCCCAGGATATTTCTTAAAACGTCCATGAAATTAATTTGTAAGCAAGATAAGACCAGCAATCCTCCACAGGTGCACTGCTGCCAATTTCTACTCTTAGTTTTTGTCAAGGTCGTTGGATTTCCTTTATCCTGATGATGATACCAGCCTCCTCTATTTCCATTTCCCTGTCTAGTTTTCCTACATTACTCAAAATTCTTTATCTTTCCCTAGCTGGAACCACAACATGACCTACTCCCTATTCTCCTCAGTCGTCTTCACCATATATATACGTATGTGCCCTTGAATTTTCTGTTCTAATGGAGCTGAATTGCCTGCAGCTGAAAGACATAGAAATTTGATGTCTATGTAATGGGGAAACTTAATTTCACCGAATACTGAGTATGTCAGTTTTTGGTGGGTGGATCTGTGGAGTTCTGAAGTGGTAGATCATGCAGAGGCAGGATTTATTGCTGAGAACTGAAACCTGTTTTTAATGTCCCTGAAGAAGACTTCCCTAGCTGCTGTATATGTGAATATAATTTCTTCAGCCAGGATAGCTTTTCTTTGGACATTTTGATTGTGGTCAGGATTCTGCAAATCCTGAATGTCAAACTGTGAGCAGAGTGAGTGAGAGACAGAAGACAATGCTAGAAGTAGTTGTTTCCTGATTTAGTAATCTTTAAAGGTTTATTTTTTATCAGTGCCAGTTTTTTAACTGATATATCATGAAACCTCACGAACAGCTGTGTGATCTGGTTGTGAGAGTACAGGGGTAGGAAGGAACAGCTGGTAAGAGGGGAGGGAGAGAGGGGTATGTCATCTGCATGCACTAGCCCTACTGCTGAAGGAAATTCCATTTAATCATACCTTGGGACTTCTTAGAGTGGGCAGCTTCCCTAACAATGGACATGCTGATTTACTCATTGCTGTGTTTCCTGAGTTTATTCTGTCCTCATCTTTTTCCACTTAATAATGGTTTCAAGATTCAGCTTAGGAATAAGGAGGCATTGCTTGACCAAAATAGCCATGGAAGGTAATTTGTTGCCCAAATTCCTGGTAAGGGAATCCAAGACTTTTTGCATTTGGTGAAGAATCACAATTTATAATAAATTAAATTTTTTTGTTTATTTTATTTTGTTTGCTTGTTTTATGATTAAGTCTATTAAAGGATTCAGTGCAGTCTTGAAGCACTAATGAAGAACCAGATGATGGAATATACTAGACCACTAATCTGGTATGGTATAATTCTTTCATTCCATGTGACTGTTAAAAAATGGAAAATTGGACATACCTCACCACTTTTCCATTTATGTTTATAGTTCTAACAAATTACATTACACCTTTATTCAAATTTTGACTCTAATTAAATATAAAATCAAGTGTTTGGTTTTACTGGAAACAGAAGCCTCTTGCTTACATTATCATAGAGCAATTCCCAGCTGTAAGCTCTGAGTTTATCCTTTTTTTACATAGAAACTCTATATTTAGTGAGTTAAAGATGAAAGTACTTGACAAAATTTGCTGACAATGCCAGTCTTGGAGGGATCACAAGCACCTTGGAGGACTCATAATGATTTTGATAAACTGGAGAAATGGTCTGTAACAGTAAGAGGAAAACCAGTACAAACAGACTATTGAGAAGAAAAAAGTCAGATAAAAATATAGACTCATAAATACAAAATACAGCGTAATAACTCCTGCTTTTTAAAGAACCTGGATATTATAAATGAAAGGGAAAGAAAGAAAGCAGGCTTTATAACTGGACTTACAAATGAAGTCAAGGATAAGCTGTACTAATAACAAAATACCTGTGCTAGAAATGTTTTTTTAGGCACCATAACTTCAGACCTGTTATTTCTTAAACTAAAGACTTTCAGAAAGCTCTAATGAAATCCAAAATGAATTGGATTGCAGAAAGGGGTCTAAGCTGGACATAAAAGTTCTACCTTTTTTTTGTCACAAGGTAAAGTACTTATGATCTAATGAGGAATTAACAGAGAAATCTTTGTGGGAATATTTTTTATTAGATAATTGCTCATCTGTCAGCTACATTTTAAGATGAATAAGACTCACATATAATGGCGAGTTAGCCTTGGCTAGCAGCCAAACTCCCGCCCAGCTGCTCACTCACTTCCCATCCTCAGTGGGATGGGGGAAGAAAATAAGATGAGAGAGCTCGTGGGTTGAGATAAATTCAGGGAGATCACTTACCAATGACCATTACAGGCAAAACAGACTTGACTTGGGGAAAAATAATTTAATTTGTTGCCAATTAAAATAGATTCAGGTAATGAGAAACATACATTAAATCAACACTTTTCCTCCCCCCTCTCCCAACTCATCTACCACCCCTCTGAGAGGCACAGGGGAGATGGGGAACAGGGGGCTATGGACAGTACGTAGCGGTTCCTCTCTGCTGCTCCTTCCTCCTCACACTTTTCCCCTGCACCAGTGTGGGTCCTTTTCACAGGCTGAGTGATGAGTCTCAGGATGAGTCTGCTCTGGTGTGGGGTCTCCATGGGCCACAGTTCCTTCAGGGAATATCCCCCTGCTCCAGTATGGGGTCCTCCAGGGGCTGCGATGTGGATATCTGCTCCGCCATGGTCTCTCCACAGGCTGCAGGGGAATCTCTGCTCTGGTGCATGGAGCATCTCCTCCCCCTCCTTCTGCTCTCACCCTGGGGTTCACACGATTGTTTCTCATTATCTTTTTTTTCCGCTTCTCCTCTGTCTGTCTGGTGTTTTTGCCCTTTCTTCAATGTGTTTTCCCAGAGGCACCACCGCCGTGGCTGCGGGGCTCAGCCGTGCCCTGCGGTGGGTCAGTTGGAGCCGGCTGGAACCGGCTGTGTCCAGCACGGGGCAGCCCCGGCCTCTCCTCACAGAGGCCGCCCTGCAGCCCCGCTGCCAGCACTTGGGCACCTGCACCCCACACAGGTACATATGTACACATTCAACAAGCTGACTGCAGCTTCTGTAACAACCACTAGAATGAGCTCAAATCAGGTCATCCTGCTATTTTTTTATTCTTCACTTTATCTTTTATCCTCCATACTTTTTTCTCCATAAAAAACTATATGAGTTCATGAGAAAATAAGGTCATCTTTAGGTCTCTTACTGGGTCTACTCAGGAATTGTACAGAGAACAGGAGATTCAAGGCAAGGAAATAGTTGAATGGTTTCAACACATAAAAAGTTTCCCTCCAAGGAATCACCAAATATCTTGATGTTCACCTGCCTTTTTTGAGCAGAAAGCCTCAGTGTGGTCATTGAAAACTTAGGCAAAACATCTCCCTTATAATTTCGTCTAACAGGTGCATAATTCTTTTAAACACTTACAACGTCAATATCACAGATGTATGGCCACCCTATATGAGAAGCAGAGAGAGTAGTTTGACACTGCATCCTTTTAAAATCTTTATATTTACCATCTCCATTGTACATCTTCTTTTTTAATAATAGTTGTAAAATAGGATTTGAATAAATTAATTTATTTTTCCTGACTCAAGTTCCTTACACCCATTACTTTAAATAAAATTTAGGGGACCCAAATGTCTGCTGAGATATGGACCTTAGTCGCTAGCATTTATGTTTGTTTCTAGGGGTAACTGATTTAATTTTTAATTGTTCCAATTTCCTTCATTCTTAACCAGATCTGACTGTGCTTTTTCTAGAGAATGTTTCTAATCAAGGCAAAGACACACATCCTGAGTACTTCTGCGCAATTCACCGTACCAAGTTTGCTGTACAATAACCAGAAGTGAGGCAAGGATATAAGGCCATGACCCTTCAAAGTGCTTCATGTTATATTAGCAGGGACTAGCCATTAAACAGGGCATTACAAAGATTGCTCTATTTCCCATTAATTTCATAAGCCTCACACTGAGTTATCTGTGAATGCATGTGTATCACTTACAGTCAGTTTTCTTAATAAATGATTCATATTTAATGGGAATAATAAGTGTTGCTGCAAGTTTGTAATATGATTTTTTTCACTGCAATTTCCTTCTCACTGTTCTTTCAAAACACTTAATCTTCCATGCTAATAATTAGCAAATTCTTGCTAACTGAAGGGGAAATCATATCTTACGGTATTTGCACCAGATAAACCAGATCCATTATAACCCATCTCAGTACTATATTTTGCAGGACATGGGAAATGAATTCCCAAAGCATAAAACTATGCATTATTTTTTTATAACGAGCCTAAAAAAATTGCCTCTCCTGATCTTCTACTGTAAATATTTTCATTTGTCTTTAGTAGTAGCACTCTGGCTTAAATGGTGAAGGAGAAATGAAATACAAAAAGCTGTTGAACTCCATCATAAATAATGTACAGTACCTAGGGTGGTTTATGCCCTCAGCTATGCATGTGCTCCTTTTCAACATATGTATTTTGCATATAAATTGGAGAATTGGGTTTAGTCAGTAATGCTTTAATTTAATTGATTCTGAAAACAGTGACAGTCTCCTAAAATTAATCTGCTTGTGATGAACTTTAGTACAAGCCAACAAAAGATATGAGTGGACCATCAAAGAAGGATGGAAACACAGAATCACAGAAGCGCTGAGGTTAGAAGGGGCTTCTGGAGACCATTAAGTCTGACCCCCTGCTCAGAGCAGGGGCACCTAGAACAGGATGGGCAGGACCATGTCCAGTCTGGCTCTGAACATTTCCAAGGATGGAGACTCTACAACGTCTCTGGGCAACCTGTGCCAGTGTTTGACCACCCTCACTGTGAAAAGATTTTTCTTATGTTCACACAGAATGTCCTGTGTTTCAGTTTGTGTCCATTGCCTCTTGTCCTGTCAGTGGGGGTTACGGAGAAGAGCCTCGCTCTCTTTTCTTCATTCCCTCCCATCATGTATTTATACACGTTGATAAGATCTCCACTCCCGAGCCTTCTGTTCTTCAGGCTGCAGAGAACAGCAATTTCTGTGCTATTCTCCCCTTGTCCACCAAGCCAGTCATCTCTTTGTAGAAGGCTATCAGGTTGGTTAACATCCTAGAGATGAACATACAAGATTTAACAATGTTAAGAGTTTAATTGTAAGAGTGTTCCAGATCTGGATCTTAACCTGAATAAAAGAAGACTTTAAAAAGGATGGATCCAAACCCTTAGATCCAAGTACAACTGGACTACACACTATTAGAAATACTTATTCAGATACAGACCTGGCAATCTAGACAATACAAATCCAGTTTCAGAATCAATGAAACTGTAATCCAGAAGATCATTGGCAGTGTCTCCAGAAAGTACATTATTGGATATGTACAGCAAATATGTTTCATTGCATTACAGAACCATGCAATCCATTGCTCCAAGACAATGTATACTTTGTTTACTATACTGCTTCCTGCTTGATCCTGGGATGACTGGGCAGTGGGTGGTTGAACTTGTCCCCCGCTACCTGATTCACACCTCCTTCCACTGCTGTTGCTGAGAAATGAACCCTGCTGAGTTGCAAATTGCCAGATAAAATGAAGAAGAGGTACTTACGAATGAACAGTAGGTAACAGCAGTGGAATTCTACCTAATGAAGAAAGGAACAGTACCACTGAAAATATCACACCACAAGTGCGATATTCTGGAGTGATAAACTGGTGGACTGCCATGATTTAGACAGGTATTGATTGATTTGGAGGCAGGTGATGGTAAGAGGGCTATGAGGCTATAGCATTCACCCAGATGTCCATCATGTCCTTTGGAAGACACAATTATCATGAGTGACCTTGTGATACAGCACTGCAAGAACATCCTATTGCAAATCATTCCAAGATATTTTGATACTCACACTGATGACATAGTGTAATTGTCCACATTGATGTGAATTTTAATGGTTAGTTTTTATACATATGTTTTAAAGAAAAAACATTCTTCTTTTTATTATTATTATTATTTATCAGAGAATATAAGAAAAAGTGCAATTCTGTATTTGTGTATGTGTTTTTCCGATGAAATACCTTCTTTTATTCTGAAAACTAATATTTCCTCTCTGATACCAGAAAGTGGCCATTACACCATCTTTATTCCAAAATGAGATATAAATCAAGTGGGAACTGATCTTCAACTTATAATTTTTAAAATTCTACATCAAAATACCTTTTATTGTGAATTCAATGGATACATTTTTACAAATGTATCCATCATATGCAGTAATTCTTCTGAAAAATAAAACCAATCACCTGTGATCTGTATTAAAGTTATGAAAACAGTTATAAGTCCTTAATATATCAATATTTATTACAGATATATTATCATAGAATCATAGAATGGTTTGGGTTGGAAGGGACCTTTAAAGGTTGTCTAGTCCAACCCCTCTGCAATGAGCAGGGACATCTTCAACTAGATCAGGTTGCTCAGAGCCCCATCCAACCTGACCTTGAATGTTTCCAGGGATGGGGCATCTATCAACTCTCTGGGCAATTTGTTCCAGTGTTTCATCACCCTCATTGTAAAAAATTTCTTCCCTATATCTAGTCTGAATCTACCCTCTTTCAGTTTAAAACCGTTACCCCTTGTCCTATTGCTACAGGCCCTATTAAAAAGTCTGTCCCCATCTTTCTTGTAAGCCCCCTTTAAGTACTGAAAGGCCTTGATAAGGTCTTCCTGGAGCCTTCTCTTCTCCAGGTTGAACAACCCCAACTCTCTCAGCCTTTCCTCATAGGAGAAGTGTTTCATCCCTCTGATCATTTTTGTGGCCTTCCTCTGGACCTGCTCCAACAGGTCCACGTCCGTATTACAAAACTATAACAAATATGTGCCATCAATAGGAGAACAAACATTTGCTTTCTGTATGGTTAAGCCATACCCATCTGCAAGACAATGGGTGTGGTCTCCATACCATACTCTAACTCTTTGACTATTAGCTAAAATGATATTAACTATTTGTTAGGCCATTATAATCAATCAATAACCAAACTACAAATCATGACCAAGAACTTTTTGAAGTCCCATGAGGTAGTAGATCTAGTGCATTTAAATGGGATCCCTTATAAGGCTCCAGTCTCTTCACTGTATACCTCCCTTGAGCAAAGGGATGCCTACCCTACAAGCACTTCTGCATATGCCTAATATCATTGTTATGTTATGACACCAATTGTGGACACTTTTGTAGAATACTGAAAGTAGATTGTTAAATTATTTATAAAAATATAACTTTTATACATCAATATGTTTTTTATATCTTAGTATATTTCAGGGAAAGGAAATGTTATTTCAGTGATAGCATTTTCACACCATCAGGTGAATTTTCTCTGCATGTTAGGCATCATGCACTCTACAGTTATGGCCCAGGAACTTAGTATTGTACACAGATCCATCAAGGCATTATGTCACTTCTGGGAAATGATTTTATTTAATTTGACTTTAATTCAAGACATTATACAGATTTAATTGTATCAGCATTTTAGCTTGAACTATATGCCATGGCAACACTTTATTTTAGAAGGCACAGAGAACAATCTAATTAGTATTATAAATACAAAATAAATGGCAGTGAAAGTGGAAGTGGCTGGGTAGATCTACCTATTACATGAATAGATATAATAAGATAATACATAGTATTTTAAAAACCCAATACTTAGCCATGTAAAAATGCAGGGAATAAGTTATTTACAAATATTCACTCTTTAGTTTTAAATCTTAAATTGGTGGGGAATAAAATTAAAAACAGAAGAGAAACTAACATATTTACTGAATCAGAATTTGGGAAGATCTGTGAGACTTCAGTGTAATGGTACTTTTTGATTAATCTTTTTTATTTTCTGGCAATGTAAGGTAACATTCATACTTAAATGAGGATTTTACAAGTGTGTTGCTGAAGTCATGTAACCATCATGGGCAAATACATATTTTAGATTAAATTTGTTCTGCAAATTTAGTGATGCTTACTGTAGTTTTTTGACTACTGACAAACATAGGAAAGAAAGTTTTAGAATACATGTCACAGAAAGAAAGCTCAGTTAGTCTTGCTGGAATACATAGTAAGCATATTTATGTTGCAAAAATCAAGCAGAAATATCAGTACATCTTTTCACAGATAAACGTGTCTCTCTTTTGTCATTTTTCAGGATTATGTAAAAGACATGCGGCTTTTTGTATATCTTAATTCATTTTAAGGGTATAATTAAAATATGGCAAGGTCTCACCTCCTGTCTGTTACTGATACAAAGTTCATAGCCCTGCATTTTTTCATAACCTGTTTCACGCCTTCTGAAATATCGGTAGTTTACTACATTCCCCCTTTTCTGACAGAGTAGCAAAACCCCTTCCTTCCTTCTCAAATTTCGTATCTATCCTTTCAGAATTGATTTAAAATATGTTCAATTTAAAATTTGTTCCCACTTCAGCTGTGATAATTTCTGTTTACACAACCCCCTTCCAGTTAACAGCCCAGCCTTTGTTGTCATGTACAATGTGCTTGTCTGTCTTGAATACAGAAGCAAAGTATTCACTTCATTTTTGGATTCTGCCTAGATTATCTTTGGTGCCTATGTCATGAAGCTCATTTTCTTTCTTTCTTTCTTTCTTTCCTTCTTTCTTTCTTTCTTTCTTTCTTTCTTTCCTTCTTTCTTTCTTTCTTTCTTTCTTTCTTTCTTTCTTTCTTTCTTTCTTTCTTTCTTTCTTTCTTTCTTTCTTTCTTTCTTTCTTTCTTTCTTTCTTTCTTTCTTTCTTTCTTTCCTTCTTTCTTTCTTTCCTTCTTTCTTTTTCTTTCTTTCTTTCTTTCTTTCTTTCTTTCTTTTCTTCTTTCTTTCTTTCCTTCTTTCTTTCTTTCTTTCCTTCTTTCTCTTTCTTTCTTTCTTTCTTTCTTTCTTTCTTTCTTTCTTTCTTTCTTTCTTTCCTTCTTTCTTTCTTTCTTTCTTTCTTTCTTTCTTTCTTTCTTTCTTTCTTTCTTTCTTTCTTTCTTTCTTTCTTTCTTTCTTTCTTTCTTTCTTTCCTTTTGTGTAGATGCAGAAACTACTGCTGGTTTAAAAAAAAACTACAAAAACTTGGTCAGCATAAATGTTAGGACCTCTCAGTCTATCTGTCCATACTATGACTGTTAAAACATTTCATTTACTTTGTCAGTTTGGCCATCATACCATATGGTTGTGTTGTTAGTTTATTGCCAAAATATAGTTTCAAATAAATTTTCATCCCTCTAGATCTGGTGTGCTACACCAATTTTCCACGTGCTCAAGGAAGTTGCATATAGTTTTTCCATATCTGACTCGTGATTCAGCAGCAATAGGAATGAAAAAGACCTGTAAATGAAGTACAGTAGGAAATAAAAAAAAAAAACAAACCTCAAGACCAATTTGGAAAAGTCTGTTGGTTCTGCATCTACAGCATTACATATCTTGACTTTTTTTTAATCTCCCAGGAGAGTAGATAGATAATGAAAAGAAAACTTGGAAAATTAGCATAGACACCAAAATTTAGCTGAAAATTATCTCCATAGAAAACAGAAGCATTTATTTTTAAATTCAACCTTAATTTTACCCATAGAACAAACAGAGTAAAGCTAATATTTCAGAATATTTTTTTCCCCCACTGGATTTTATATCTACTAACAAATATCTCAGTACTATCACTTTTTATTTTCTGCTACCACTGACTGTAAAACATCTTTATTGTTTAGATTTACTGTAAGCTTTCAGACAATATTAGTGCCTGAAATCTTTGCTCTGGTAAACCAAACCATAGAGAGAGGGACGTGTTAGGAAGTGGCATACTAAATTAAACTATAGCTAAGAGTCTAATCATAATTATATGAAGAAATTATCAGAAGAAGTTGAAATGATTCTCCTAATACATTAGTGTTCAGGAATTCAAACCTATAAATTGGCTACTACTTAAGATTATAGACTTCTTATTCTGCACACAAGCAAGTAATTAACTTTACGTTCCCTTCTTATGACTCTCAGGCTCTTGTCCTTTTAATTATAAGATCCAGAGGGTAGCTTTTAAGTTACTATTATCTCTATTAAACTTTGAATAAAAGCTGCATTGAAACTTGATATCTTAGTCATATGTAATAGCCTGCTAGCTTCTTAAAAGATGTAAAGTGCTATTCTGATAAAGTAGCCAGATATTAGGAAGAATGTACTTTAGTTTCCCTTCTGCACACATACAAACATTCACTTTTTTAAATGCCAGATTGGTCATTTTAAGTAAACAATTATTATTTGGATTATCTATGTTAGCGTATTATAGAAGGGCAATCTAAACTCACTGATTTCTCATATGTTTCTTTATTGTTTCTGATCATGCTACCATAGGCTCAATTTCTACACTGAAATACACAAGCATTCAGTATGACATTACAGATTTGTGGAAAAGGACAATGAAAAGTTAAACATTTTCATAGGTCTGAAAAACCAGTATCTTTTCTTTCTTTGTTCTGAGAGGAATAATGTATATATTGCAGGGCTGCACACCGTTGGCTTGTTTTTTAAAAAAATATATATTCATTGCTATTTGGTGAAGGTTTGTCATTGCTGTTTCTGTTAAAGGAAAACAAAAGATGCAACAAAAATATCTAAAAGATGTTTTAAAATAAAAAAAAGAACTCTATGAAATTCAAGCAGCTTTGAAGTGCTGAAAATTTTCTATCTTTGTTTTTTCCTGACCAATTCCTTTGATTCCCACAGGTGCAGAGCAAACAGCATTCCTCAACAGTCTTGGGAGTTGTCATTGTTTGTACTTCCAATAGAAGGGCCTAGCAGGTGGGAAGTTCTTATTAGATAAATAATCAAAGAACAGCAGAGGCCAGGACAGCTTTCATCTTTTAACTTTCAGATGATAAAAATGTTGCTCCCATTTCTTCAAGACAAAAGACCAAATGACAGCAAACATGAAGAAGCAGGATTTTGTAGCTTAGTGGCTGGAAAACTCTACCAGAATGTCTAGGTTTTTGGTCCTAGTTCCAGGACTTCTTCTGCATTTCAGGGAAAAAAACCCATCATCTGAAAGATTTTTGTAGCAGGGAGCAGCACCCATGCTCCCTACCCTTTAGCCAGCTGCATTATTCATTAGACTATTGTGTCACGCTCTCCTTCCTTTGATCTTCTGTCTCTGTGACTCTTGCAATTTTCTTTTCAGGGTGGCCCAGTTTCAGGAGGAGAGGCACAAAGGTGGATAGACCTGCCCTCTGTGACCCTCAAAGTGCTCAAATGCCAGAAGTAGGTGGGGGGTGAGCTGCCCCCCTCCTTCAGGGGCTCGAGGATACCCTGCTCAGGGGATCCAACTCTCTGCAGGCTCTACACAGAGAGTGCCAAACCACAGGCTTGTACTCAGCTCTGGCGAATGAATGGCTAATGTGCATGAATTAACTGCACCAACTTCTGGTGACCCTGCATTGGATCTGACACTATGGTATAATGTCTGTAGGTATTTCAGCTAGATAAACCAATCCTCCCAAACACTCAGGTACCATGAGTACCAAACACTCACAGCACCATGTTACAAAGATGATACAAATATAAGTATTAATCCTATCTGTACCAAACAAGTATATAATAAGCTCCAGAGAGGGGGAAAAGGTTACTTAAGGCATTTTATTTATTGCTATAACTCATATAAAGAGTACTTAAGTTGGCAGTGCTTGTCAAAACCATCCATGAAACCACTAAGTTACAATAAAGACATGTCTACAGTGCCAACCACTGTTAGGTGAAGAGGAGTAGGATTATGAAGATCACAGTATGAAAATGGACAGTTGCGCACCAGCCAAAAGTTCTCCTATACTGAAACTGTTCACTTGTGGTTTGAGAGCTTTAGGGGCTGGAATACTGTCTTGACTTTAGGGTTGGACTGCAGTCTCTGCTGAGCATTGATTCTTACAATTTATGATGCTTGCAGCAATTGCATTGTTTAGTATGGGCAATGACAACATGGGAGAGAAAGCAGGAAATATAGGTAACTTTGGGATTATTTTTTTTACCTGATGAGGGAAACCCTTCAATAAATAATTAAAGAGTGTTAGCAGAGGAGGAAGAATGCCAGGATAAAAGTTGTTTTAATAAGATCCATACTGCTTTTAATACTGCTTGATGGCAAAGCATTTTAAATAAAAAGATATAATTTAGATGAGTGTTTGAACAGTGGCCCTATTACTTGGCTGTATTTTATTTTCAGGTGGGTGAATTAGATAATTGAAGAAATTCCTGGCTGCACTGGACCTTTTAACATCTCTTAGTTTAAAGGGCAAGATTACTAAATTATTTAGCTCACTTCATAGATTTTGGTAGAACAAAATCACCACATAGTTCTGCTAATGTATATCATGAAAGGAGAAATTAAAGAAATGTAGGAGATATAGGACTATGAGGAAAACTCTGACCAAGAACACAGTTTTCACTTTCCCCTGAATGCCTTTTCAGTCCCAAGTATGTATTTCTTTGCTTATTATTTTTGCTATATTTTGAAGCAAAAGTAAAAGAACACAAATGCCATAGGACTACTTTAGGCATGTTTTAAATACTGACTTTTAACAAAGCAATAAAATGCACCCTCCGTGCCTACCTCCCCTAGTAGATTTTGGTATCTACAATTTTGTGCACCACGTTGTCTGACAAGGGACATCGGGGCTGTTTAGGAGTCACAAAATTGCTGTCACCAGGGCTCTCCCCAAAGGGGCCTTTTCTCATGCATATGCTCAGAGTGTCCTAGAAGACACTGATAACAGTGACTTCAGAATGATGGGCATGCCAGCACCACAGTTGTGACCAGTTTGTCCAGCATCCTGGGGAGGAGGAAGGGTGCTCTTTTATATTGGGAATTTGGAGATCTGGATTCTAGGCTACCTTTGGCTCAAAACTCCGAGGCTGAAACCCATGTGGGAGCACAATGTTTTGGTTGTATCAGGCCAGACTGCAATGCTTGAGCACTCTTCTGATCCTGTGTGCTGAAGCTGACACAGATCTCTGCAGAAATCAACGCAGCCAGAGAGTCCTCTGAAAAAAAATTCCTAGGAACTAGGGCTGACTGACACTACATTTTGCACACGTATTCCTTAATGCAAAAGACAAATATTGTTTCTAGCATCTTCTGCAGAGGAGGATGCTAGGAACAGCTTCATATTCATCCTGTTACAGAGTTAGGAATCATTCTCTCCCTGAGGACCTTAGGTTTGCTACTGTGTGGTTGTCTAACTTCAGCAGGTTGTCTTCCAGTGTTGCTGATCACCTAGTGTCAGTTGATCCCAGCTGCCTGCTGTGAGAGCAGGGTACAGCTGACTCACAGATGGAGAAAGGCCTCGAGCTCTGGTGTCTCATTTCTGGATGAATCAATTAGCCAGTGGAACTGAAAAACACACGTTGGTCTCCCAAGCCTTTACCTATTATATTTCCACTAGGCAGCATAGTTTCTAAAGGAGTAACGGAGAAGAGGCAGACAGCCACATATATATGTGTGCTGGTTTTGGCTGGGATAGAGTTAATTTTCTTCATAGTACCTAGTACATAGTAGCTAGTAGCATGTTTTGGATTTGTGCTGGAAACAGTGTTGATAATACAGGGATGTTTTAGTTACTGCTGAGCAGTGCTTACACAGAGTCAAGGCCTTTTCTGCTCCTCACCCCACCCCACCACCGAGTAGGCTGGGGGTGCACAAGGAGTTGGGAGGGGACACGGCTGGGACAGCTGACCCCAACTGCCCAAAGGGATATTCCACACCATATGACATCGTGCTCAGCAATAAAACTAGGGGGGAGGTTGGCAGAGGGGGCCGCTGCTCGGGGACTGGCTCGGCATCGGTTGGTTGGTGGTGAGCAATTGTTTTCATTTGCATCACTTGTCTTTCTTTCTTTCTCTTTGTTATTTTTATCACAATTTTTTAAAATTATCTTTATTAGTAGTAGTATATTTTATTTCAATTATTAAATGGTTTTTATCTCAACCCACAAGTTTTCTCACTTTTACCCTTCCAATTCTCTTCCCCCATCCTGCTGTGGAGGGAGTGCGTGAGCAGCTATGTGGTGCTTATTTGCCAGCTGGGCTTAAACCACGACAATATGAAATGTTCAGATAATTTCTTCATGTGGTGTTCATGTATCTTTTCTTTAGATTTTCAGTCCTGTAAGTAAAAGCATATTCTCCAATGCACTGTCTGATTGGTTACAGGTGTTTCTTACAGCATCAAGGAGCCTTGAAAGGGATACTGAAGAACATGAGAGGCCCTATGATCAAAGGTTGTGATTACATGGAAGTTAAAAGAGATAGGTTTTTGAATTTTCTCATCAGGGTATGGGGTTGACTGTTCTGTCATATACAGAGTTGTTCTTGATGGTTGGCTTTCAGCACTGTAACGCTTTAGAAATGATTTTGTTTGGTCACTTTTGTAGGAGGCTTCTTCTCACATTGTTTTTGAGTAGGACCCCAGTGCTGTGCCATTGTGTTTATTGTAGCCAAACTCATGTGCCAAGGGGTGTACAGACACCGCAGCACAGTTTTAGAGAAGCCAACAGATGAATGGATTTGCTAAAATAAAAGCTTATCAGATTAAACTAAATGTCTAAAGATGGACCAGGCTACCCAAATCTACACCATGTTGATCATATCAAAACATCTCTGTTGGAACATTTTACATTCAGTTTTGTCTGAAAAGTGTCCAATTCATATAGAACATTTTTCTATAAATCAAACAGCTATAATCCAAATTTGCAAGCCTGAAACAATGGGAAATGTTCACGTGCCTCAGTTACCAGGTGCTGAGGTTTGCCCCAACTAAGGTAAGCCCCTGAGCCATCATCCAGAGAGTCATTTAGAAGACTCATTTCTTAGTCTCCTAAATTTCAACTGATATAGAAGTGATGCACCTAAATCGTAGTGATGACCCTATATACCTTTCTGGATTATTACTTTTTTCCAACTAAAGTCATTAAAAAAATAATTAGCAGTCTGTTGTTGGCAGCTGCACACTATTACCTCAGCAGTAAGGTTATGGAATCTGATTTGTTTGTACTGTTTGTACAGTATAGGAAGCCTTTCTAAAATCAAGATCCATGTTGTGTACTGCTTCATTTCTGCTGCATTATCCCAGTGGCATCAGGAACATTCATCAAGTATGACCTTCATTTAATTAGTCCATCCAGTTTCCTCTTGGTATTATTTCCTACTATATATGTATGGGATCTACATTAGTCAGCCTGCAGCCTCTGGTACTTGCTGTAGCCTGACATTTTACATTTTTTCTTTTGCTGCTTTCATAAAATTCATGGATTCTTTCTTTATGATTCTAGTTCCATATACACTTTTTATGTTCTTAAAGATTTATATCCATAAAGGCTTTAGGATGAAGTCAGAAGTCTTGCTCAGAAGAAAAAAAAAACAGGCATTTTTAAGCCATGTTGTTACTCTCATTCTTCTGCAAATAGTTAGGCAAATACAGTAATGTATTTCACACATAGTTTTTCTTACTGGGCAAGAATAACAACAGGTGCAAAACAGCATCAACTCCAACTTCTACTTTCTCATGTGGCTTTGACTTTATCACAAACATGTGCAAGGCATTTGCAACCAGCTTAGGAAAGAAAAAAATGAAGATTGTCATTTGGACCAGACGACCTTGAGAGTATCTTTTCAACTTCCCACAGAGTGGCTGAACTTTCTAATTAATAATTTGGCTACCTAAAAAAAGGACTAGAGGAATATTTTTTGTGAATTGCTCACAAATGAGGAAATATGAAATGGTGACAGAGAATGACAACGTGAGTTAGAAAACGAATCAAGCTTATTGGAAAATTTCCGTTACAACAAATGAGGCTATATTTACATTGAAAATGCAAATATATGCCTATACTGATATCAGAAACCTTATAAGCCTCAGAATCATAGTACAGCAATAACAACTGTATTATGATATCACTTATCATGAAAAAGAGAAGAAGCATATTACAATAGATATTTTTGGAGTATAAGTCATGCTAAAAGAATACAGATTTAGTTCCTGTGTAGACAACTCCGGAGGTATAAAATTAGCTGTTTTAAAGATTTTGACCCCATTAAACATAAACACAAACTTTCCACATGACCAGCTTTCTTCACAAGCCCTGGGAACAGCTCTCTAATGTCACTTCCAGTCCAAACTAAAAAGACATGAATCTTATGTTTGCCTTTCTGTCATCACAGTTTCTTGACCACCTAAGGCCTCTTTTTTCAGCAGTGGTCATAGCAATTTCATTTGCTGGAACACACCGAGAAAGGCTACGAGCCAGACTCCCTGCTCCCTCAGTTGGGCAGAATTAACCGTAAAAAAAAGTGTGAAATGATCAAAACAGCTGAGAAAACACAACACAGTCTCCCTGGTAAAATCATATTTGCTCTTTGGAAGCAAAGAGTTGTGGCTTGGGAGCTGCTGGTTGTATACAGTATGTGGCAGATAAATGCTTTTCCTTACAGAGACCCCAACTCTGCCACCTTTAACTCTGAATAGTGGAGCAAACACACACACATGCACACTTCAAAAAACCTGTGATTTACTAAGATTGTTTTATTTCAGCAACATTTTATATAATTACTTTTAAAGTGACAAAAAGCATGAACAAGTTTGTAAGAGCAGTGCCCCAAAGTCCCCTTTCTCAAGTGAGCAGCTATCTACCACTGCATTAGGAAGCCATGCACACTTGCAGAGTTTTCTTCTTGCCACTCCCCCCTCATGTTGAAAATTTTGCATCCTTCTGTGCAGAAGTCTTAGTTTCAGCAAGAGAGATGTGACTTTTTTTTTTCCTGACTTCTGTAGACTCCCAGCAATCTGCAGACCCCACTGAGGAAAATCTGAACCCTGAACCCTCTGAACCCTGATACCACAACTTGGCATTATCTTCTCTTCCAAACAGGTTTGTAAATGAAATGGACTCTGTGTGTATTTGATAGCCATCGTTAGTTTATGCTTACCAGATTGGGTTTTAAGCATTTCAATATCTGCAGAGAAGTTTAACCTTTTAAAATTTTCTGGTGAAAACCCAGGCCCTATGGACTTTCAGGTGTCTAAGCGCTTATTAGGAATTTATGGGTCTCATCTTTGACCTCACATTCCTTGAATTGTGCTTGTATTCTGCCTTAAATGCCATGATTTTTGAAGTTTAATGTAATTTATCTGCGGTTAGTTCCTCTTATTTTAACTGCAGCCAAAACACTGAGCTGCTACTCAGTTTGAGCAAGGACAGAAATACAGTTATGCATATTTTTTTTCCCTATTTAACTGAAAGTAATTTGTAAGAGATTTAGAATTACATAATGCCAAAGTGACAGAAAGCGCATTCAGCATATAAGCACCTTTCTAATCCTACCCTGGATTGCAATGTTATTTGCACCAGTGAAGATAAAATGTAATGCTGCTGAAATCAGATGAGTTATTCTCAGGTAAGTGGGTTGCTGTAAAGCACAAAGAACCATGTTGCATCCTCCAGACAACCACAGTTTTAGTATTTAGTATTTGACAGGATACAAAAGTAAGAGTAAGAGTAAGAGTAAGAGTAAGAGTAGTTACCCGTCACCATTTCCATAGTCAGGATTAGCTGATAGAATTCTGCACTTATCGTAGCAGAACTGAATAAGAAAGAGAGATTTGGCAGGGCAATCTTTTACTCTCCACAAAAATATTTTCAAATATGCTTTCTGAGATTTAAAGAGAAATCACAGCAAATTTGTAATCCAAACAGAAGAAATGCAGGCAACAAACAACTTAAAACAAAATTACTCTCCTGTTTTTCAAACTTGTCCATGAGACGTGAGTCCTGGACTTGTATTAGCATCTCACTGTGCCAGGGCAGACCTTTGAAGGCTGTTCAGGGTAGGAAAGAAATTACCAGGTAGTTTGACTGGGAAAGATGCTTCTGGTTTCCTTTTCATGGTAATTTCACAGAGACTGTTTGATAAAAGGATGCTATAAATGTAGGTCCAGGAGTGGAAGGAAGCAATACAAATCCTTTTTTTCAGACTTTTTATGTCCTAGAACTGTGGTTCCCAAGAAAATGAGAGCCTTGTTAGCATGTAGCACAAGCTAACAATTACAGCCTGACCTGTGCTGACTCTATGGGAGAAGATGAGAAGATGGTAGTAGACGTGGAGCCAGAACAGGGCAGAGGGAAGAGGAAGAGCTGGACCCAGTGACATACAGAGCAATAACTTTCAGTACTCTCAGGTATGAAGAAGTTACAAAAATATTGGATTCTGTTGATGCTGGGGCTCAGCCATCCCTATTAGTATATCAGCAGAAGTCAGGGGACTTTTCTTTTAATGTTTTGTCTGAATACTTAACTGAACAAAAACTTCAGGGCCTGATGCTCTGTGAGTCTTCCAGACTAGCAAGGTTACTGATGCATACGGAAGCTAATGAAATCTCAAAAATAAACTACCTGGGTACCGAAGCAGAGAGAGTTATGAAAACGAAAGCCTTTGCTTTTAGTAGTGATTTTCTCTAGGAGAATCTTTAATTGCTATGTTGATAATTCTGTGATATGGTAATGTCTAACATATGTTGGCTTGCACAATTAAGACTTTTTTGCTTGTGTTTCTAGTACCTGGGAAAGCTGACTGAGTCTAAGCAACTGTTTTCTAATTTGATTATCTATGACAATATTAATGGTCCAGCTGTTTATTTGATACATTTAAATTTGTTTATACTTACTTGGGACATATCCAGGATGCAGTGGAAACATGGCAAGTTTAATTTATTTCAAATTTCCAGCTTATTTCCTCAACGCTCGGCCTGATGTTAGGAGTAATGTACTGTGTTGTTTTTGGAACCCAGTAATAGCTAATGTATCTGATACTTGTGTGCTCCTACTTTATTTTCCCTCACTATTCTCAAGCTAAGTCTTTCAGAAGCGTCAGTTCAAATCCAGCCATGCAGTTACACCACTTGCAGTATGTCAAGATTTGTCCCACATTCTCCTCTGAAATACTTACTTTGGATGTTTGGAGTAAAATTGATCTTTGTTTCATATTAGCTTGATTAATAGACATGTAATTGTAATATAATTGAGCAATAAAACTTCTATCTCAGAGCAAGTTATACACACGCGTTCCACTTCTATAGCTTCTAATTACCCAATAAGCAATGTTGCAGTCTCTGTCATCACTTTATTACAGCATTCTGTGTTCTTTTTACATGGGATGAATAATAATGACAACTGATATTTTTGTCAATTAATTATCAAGTAATGTTTTCACAAAAATGTTTTCTCTTACTCAGCCAACTCTATAGATGGTCGGGCCATATTAATAAAATTAATTATTTGCAATTTGCCCATTATTTCATGAATAATTTATCTGGAAATAATTGGTCCAGATTCTCCGATGCTTTTAATCAGAAGAGCTCTGTTGGAACCGGAGAATTTTACTGATTAAAACCAGCTGAAAATTTGACCCATCTGCTGCCACAGTGGCCTTAGTGTTGAACATAGGCTTTAACATGGTATTAATTCGTATAAGCTAAGATTGCTTTACTTTTTAACTTTTGTTAACTTTCTTCACACAAGTACTCTCACAACCTTAGTGATCTCTTAACAGTATAACATTAATTTGAGTTGATTTAGTTGGCTAAATCTTGAAAATCTTTTCAACAAGACATCAGTTGCTCAAGAAAACATACACTTCTAAGAAAACCACAGACAAACCATGATGTTTCAAGGGCGACATAAGGACAATCCCTTTTATATACTGATCATGACACTCAGTGTCAATCATAAGTACTATGCTCTCAGTTCCTGCTCTCCTTTCTGTAGGTACTATTGCAATTGCAAGATTCACAATCAAAATAACTTTGTGCCGTCCCATGGCACCACAGTGAGGAACATTAGAGTTGAGAAAGAAGTGTCTTTGTCCCAAATGTCTTTATTCCACCGGTAACAAATACAGTCACTGAGCAGCAGCTCCTGCAGATAGTAGGTGGATCAACATCTCAGCATGTGCATTATCTAATGAAGCTGGGTGATACTTTTAGCATGTCATTCAGAAAAGATCACAAAATTGAGATAGATTGTGAGATTTCTGCGTAAGGCTCTAACTTGTAAGCAGAGTAGCAAAAGTAAAGGACATCTGAATTGTGTAGATTTCTGCTATATTGTGAAAGCCTTTCAAACAAAAATGGAAAAGTAAATATTTAAGAGGCATTAAAGGTTATTTTTGACTAAAACTTTTAGAAGAAAAGGTAATGTTCTCCCTCATTAAATTGCAAGAAATGTTCTCTCTTGTCCCTTCTATCAGAAACAACAATGGTGAAACCGGATTAAACTGCAGCATGAAGAACCTTTAACAGCATTTGTAAGGCCTCATTTTCACTTCATCAGAAAGGACAATATACCTGCAAGGAAATGCTGAGATTGAAAGTGGCAGAATGTATTTATAAATGCACTTCCTCAGTTTTATTCAGGAAGTTGGGAACTAGTTTGTGGGGCTCCAGGTGAGTGAGCCAGGGGAGGAGGAAAGAGTGGGGTTCCACAGAACTTAGCACCAGAAAACAATTTTTTTCAGAGATAATTGGTACCCAAGGTACCAAAGGTACCCAATTTCCACATTCTTTCCCATAACAGAACCTTAGCACAAAATATACCTGGTAAATATTGAATTATTTTTGATATTGTTGACCAAAAGAAAACAAAATGCCTGGAGGAAAAAGTAAATCAAAATCCCCCAAAAGATGCTCACACATTATTGGAAAAATTGTTTCTCTTCTTCTAATTATTCATATTGTTATGGTAATTCACTGAATTTTGTGCCCTGACATCTAATGTAGTGTTAAAATTACGAATGTTGGTAACGTTGGCTAATGCCAATGTGTTTTTGTTGTTATTGTTCTTTATTTTGAAACTGGTTAGGCAATTTTTTTCGCAGATATTATTTACCACACCATCTAGAAAGATCTGCTTCAACGGAGTGGGTAGTAAGTTTTCATGTACAGACATTATGGAGTTTCATAATCAACTGTAAAGAATATTTTGGGTGTTTAGTTGTTTTTGCTAATCCTCATTTATTACTTTGCCATGGGATAAAGACCATATTAGTCTAGGTCTAATTGTGTGCAACCCTTCATTTTTGGGCTGAAGGTATTTGACACGATACAAAAGTAAAAGTAAGAGTAAGCGAATCAAATGTATTTGAAGAATCACTTTGATTTATTTCAACAAATTATAATTTAACTAGTTTGAACTATTATTTCTTTGAAGTTCATATCTTGTGTCTGTTCTTCAACACATAATTTATGATATTCCATATGTAAATAATAAAAACTGCTCACATCTAAAATTATCTGATTTAGCATTTATGCCTCATATTCTGAGTGCCTGTTTTCAGTCATGTAGACTTTTTCATAGATGCAGCTCTATACCACTTCTGAATTTTAATTGCTTTTTTAGCAGGTAGGTGTATTTATTTCTTTATAATGAGACAGAATAGCTAAATGACTTGGTGATTACCAATGGGACAATTTACCATCAATTTCAAGTACAGCTTAGTTTAGTTATTTGTAAAGGAATTACTGAAATTTCTGATTTCTATTACTTACCATTCATTAATTTAATTGTGAATTGTGTTGATACCTCAAACATAACTCCTACTTCATGTTGGATGACAGATAGAAGGAACTGAATAACCATTTTGGTTGGATCTGTAAATGTTTTCCTTTTTTCTCTTCAAGGAAGGGGATGGTTTCTTTCTCCCCTGTGTTAGCATCTTTAAGGACAACCTTGTTTTAGTAAAAGAATGGTCCATCCTGATACTCAGGAAAATGATTATATGTGTCAGGACATCAGCTTGGGTAAACAGGAAGCTAACAACATGGAAATGAGGACAGGCTACAAAGAAGGAATAGAAAAGCACTGCCTGGGCATTCAGGGATGGTGTTAGAAAAGCCAAAGCTCTTCTGCATTTGAAACTGGCAAGGGTTGTCAAGGGCAACAAGAACTTCTACCACTGCATTATAGTAAAAGGTGAACAAGAAAAATGTGGGGCCATTGCTGAATAAGGTGGATCATTTAGTGACAGCAGGTGAAGATAAGGCGATGCTTTCTGAGCCTTGGTGTTCAGGGGATATACCTATAAACTAGCGAAAGGGGAACATTGCATACATCTTCAAAAAGGGCAAGAAAACAGGGAACTACTCACTACTCAGCCTCACTTCTGTCCTGGAACAAGCCCAAAGCATATTCCCCACAAAACCATTTATAAGCACACAAAGGAGAAGATGATTGGCTGGTTGGGTGATTTGCCAGCATGGATTGATTAAGAGTAAAACTGATTGCCTTCTGTGATTAAATAATCTGTGGATCTGTTGATCTGTGGATGAAGGGGGAGAGGTGGATGTTGTCTATTCTGATTTTAGCAAGGCTTTTGACATGGTGTCCCACAGCATCCTTGTATCCAAGTTAGTATGTTACAGTCTAGATTAGGGGTGTATTAGATGGGTGAGATGTCAGGTTCAGATGGTATTGGACAATGAATGGTTCATTATCCTGGATGCTGGTCACAAGTGGAGTACCATGGGGTTCTGTCCCGGGACTTGTTCTGTTTAATATCTTTATCCATGACCTGGAGGAGGCAGTGGAGTGCACTCTTTATTCATCAATTTTAAAATACACACTAGGTACAGTCCAAATACACATTAGACTGCATCTGGAAAACTCCACCCAGTTTTAGCCCCCCCAGTATAAGAAAGACTGGAGTGAGTTCAGCAGAGGCCACCAAGATGGAAGAGGTGTGGAGCACTAGTCCTGTGAAGAGAGGCTGGCCTCATGCATTCCTGAGAAGAGACCACTTCAGGGGGACTGAGAAGAGGAGAGTGTGCCTGGAGGCTCTATGTCCAAGGGGAAATTTCTGAGAAAAGAGCCAGGCTGTCTATACTGAAGTGCATGGTGGGATAACTAGAGACAATGGTCTTAAATTAAAATAGAGTAAGTTCAGACTAGGTGAAAGGAAAATAATTTTCACAGTGAGGGCAACCAAGCAGTGGAGCAGGTTGCCCAGAGAGGCTGTGCAGTCTTCATCCTGGGCTGTTTTCAAGGCTCAAATGGATGAAGTCCCGAGCAACCTGGTGTGGTCTCATAACTGACCCTGCCTTGAGCAGAGGGGTTGGACTAAAGACCTCCTAAGGTCCCTTCCACCCTGAATGGTTCTGTGACATTCTGATTCCCAAAATCTCCTTGTGGGTTTAGGTTGACAACTCCCATTGACTTTGAATGGCAAATTTACACATTATTAGTCACTTACAAAAATCTAACTGATCGTGCGTGCTCTCAGGCCAAGCATATAGGCTAGTATGTGAACTGCACCCTGCCCTTTGTGCTAGACATCACACAGAAGAACATCTTCACTAGAATTATTTTTGGTAGTTTGAAAACAATTTGGACATTATAGGAAACTTGGCCTTTGTGCTCTTAAATAGGTAATTTTGCAGAGCAAAGAAGTGCAAAAATCAAACATCACAACACGTTATCATTTTGTGTCCATTACCTTCTATTTTTGTTGCATCTGTGAATGAGCTAGATGATAAATCAGGAAATCAGCTACTGCTGATAAATCAGCTACTGCTTCACTGGCAGTAGCATTAGGTATAGAAGCAAGAACACATCATTTTATTTTTCAAATGGTTTCAATGTCTCTGACTCTATCATTCTTCTTTCTTATTCTGTTGATGTTATTCCTGTATTTTGAGGTTCAATGTTTTAAATTAATCAGTTCAAGCTTGTGTATTTGAATGCAGTCTGCTCTTTCAGTTTTCTCTTTTTAATGGAATTACCTTGAGTCACTTCATTTAGAAATTTCTTCCATCTAAAACCTAATTTTCCTGTAAACACTAATAAAAGTACAATGTTACAACTGTAGATAATTTTAGATACCCTTCAGCTATAGACATACTTTAGAAAGATTTGCTCTTTTAATTACGAAATTAATATTTAGTTGACTTTCCATTAAGAAGTAAAGATTATTTTTATAAGTATACCTTCAATATCTCTTACTCCTTTGTTATTTTTTTTATTCCTTAAGAAAAGTTGCTTCAGGCATATATATATGTATTTACCATTTTAATAAAATACTCTTCCTCATCAGATAATATCACATGTTTGTCACTTAGCAATTTTTATGAGCATCATCACTGGGAGTTTAACATGAATGTACCTTATGTTTTAGGGGAATTACATACTTCAGAGCTAGTAATGGTAGGAACTGCCTTGGCAGGCATAGAATCTCATTAGTGAGAGTTCACCAGGTGTTCATAAGGATATTTTCCTTATGGGACAGAGGGAAAATTAGAAAATTAGGGTTTTTTCAAATGAAAAAGTTTGCTGTTTCTTTAATATGAATTGGGAGTGCAGCAGAACCCAGGTCCACGCTTTTTCCTGTAAATAACAAGAGACAATTTTCTGGCACAGAATAAAAAACCCCTTGTGGGAAAATGGGCCTGGTTATTAATTTTAAACAGGAATCACAGTCAAAGCTCCCCAAAAAGACCTTCATTTTTCTGGGTCATTTCCTTTTTCAAAAAGTTTTGAAATTCAAAAGAGAAACAAAATTGCAATCAACTGACATATACTTTCAGGGAGTTTTCTCCATCTAGCAGCAACTGCTTTTGCAAAGATATTGCCCAGCTTTGAACACCTTTCCAAAAATAGAAATCAGAAAAATCCCAGTCATCCAGATAGGTAGCAATTCCCATGGAGGCTTGAAATTAATTGTAGCAGGTTCAGTGGGTTTGAGTAAGAAATGAGTAAACAGAGACCTATGGTGGGAAAGAAAAGTCTATGTCAAGTCATTTTAGACAACTACAGGTAACCCTAGGAAAACATATTACATTTCACACTAATATAAGCTGCATAGAATAGTTGTATCCAGCTGAGAAACTGATGCTGGAATAAATCCAATGATATTGCTTTTTTTTTTTCTTGTTTAAAAAAATTTAAGGCCTTTTCATTTTTGTAATTATCTTGTGTTTTTTGTCTTTTCAATTAAAAATAGTTTTATCTAATAATATGAGGTTTTATCAAATTATCTGCAGCAGAGAATGAGAATCACATGATAGTGGGTAGAAGTGAAAGACCAGAAATCCTCCCTAGAAGTCCTATTGAATTTACCTTTCATTTTGCTGTGTTTTTGAGGATTTGAGATGGTCACTGGAAAGAATTATGCAAGTTTTATTTGACACTGAGTGTAATTTGATCTTACCTGCATCAACTAACTTCACTCCAGTAGAATTCTGCCCACTTCAGTGGCACAGATCTCAAGTTATTTCATTTCACTTTCAGTGATTGAGAATTGTCCCAATTACTTTAGAACTTAAAAGTCAGGGAACTTTTCATCATAGCACATGCTCCATAAATACCCAATATAGTAGTTTCAAACTTTTCAACCTCTAAAAGTTTGGGTTTTTTAACTTTCCCTTTAGAAATGCCATAGATATGGAGTCCTGTACTACCTGTAGGAAACTTGCTTTCTCTAGTTACCTTCTGTAACTGATCGAGAACCACTGACCTCATTGTTACCAACACAGGATGCTGGGATTTAGTTTGGAAGGGCTGACTGAAATTTCATGCATTCTAACCAAAGTTACTTGGTTTTTTAGCAAGGACAGCTATATATTCTCCATCCTAGCCATCTATAATAAAGGTGTGTTGCTATCTGATGACATTCCTGATATGAAATAGTAGAGGCATTTTAGTCTGTTTTAAAACAGTAGTCCCTGCAGAAGGTGTTGGTAGAGCTTCTAGAAGAAAAGTCTACCAGGAGAGTCTAAAGCCTGCTTATTTGGCATACAAATTACAGCACACAAAAGACACGAATTGTAGGCTTACTCTTCAGCAACAGGTGATCAATATTTAAAAATTAGGGGCAGAAAAAGTATCTGAGAGAATGCAATAATGAGCTACTTATCAAAATAATTTGGTTGTTGGGGGGCTTACGGTTGGACTATTTCTAACTTCCTTGGTAGACCTTAACAAAATAACTGCAATATTGAAAATGTCAAAAGCCAATGATTATACAAGATTTTAATGATTAGAATTAACTTATTACCTGTACATATTTTTCACTGTGAAAGATTTTACCAAAATATAGTCATTCCTTTTCCTGTGCCTTTGAGCACAGGATAGAACTCCCCTGCTGGTAGACCTGTAAATGTGGAAAAAATACAGAAAATATCAAGGGATGTCAAATGTTTGTCTGTAGATCATGTGGTTAATAAATGAGTGAAACAATACATGCTATGGTACTGGCAACATGTATTACTCTTCTGAAAATTGTATTCATGATCTTCGTTTTATCAGTGTGTTCTCAGGACCTAGTTTTGTGGCATTGTTCTGAAGCTGTAATGGATTCTTTCTTTCTTTGATGCATGACTTTGCCACTTTGAAGAATTAAACTGATTTGCCAAATTGTTTAATAACTTTTATTCTGAAAAACTCTTTCTTGGAAACTTTCTAAGAAATTCTAAAAAGCACTGGACTTTTAAAATAATAAAGGCCTATAAAAACTATTAATTAGTAGTTTTGAGGAGCAATGAAAAACAAGCCCTTTTATTGTATTCTTAAGATTTAATTTCTCAAAAATAGGGGAAAATATTAGAAAAAGTGAAACAGCATATCCTATAAGGCACTTTCTGTACAACATAAAAATTATAATGTCAGCTTCTATGGCCAGGCAGTCAACAACAGCGATGCAATATTATGGATGTGTGCTGCTATGGTTTCAGCTAATATGTGCAAGTGCCAAAGGGGAGCACACAGAAGAGGTGTTTGTACATGCAAGTGGTGACCAGTTATTAATGATGAGCTGCCTTTAAATGACTTCCACACTTACACTTCGCCTTGTTCCAAAGGATGAGTTTCCCTACCAGCTACGGAAAACAGTACATTTTTACTAGGTGGTCACTAATCTTAGACAGACCTTTAACTTTGATTGTATATCCTTAACACAAATACACATGTATTCCATGCTGGAATCTGGACCAGCAAATATGGTAATAATTCTTCGAGCATTTTTGTACACTTTGCTCAGAATTTTTAACCTATACTTAAAAAGACCATGCTGAACATGTATATTCTTGAATCCAAGTACTACATTTGTGTGTAACTTCAGAGCAGAAAATATGACTTTTAGAACTACATGAAATGTTTCTGTATCTGCCTAGTCAGGTAAGCTATTGATAGTAAATGTAATGACATTATACAGGAGGAATGAACTCCTGATTTTCAAGTAATAGAGGTAAAACTTTGGGTCTTTTGAAGGCCAATGGAACTTTTTATTCGATTTCAGTAGGACCAGACTTTTCCCCAGAGTCTGTTTCTTGTTCATTGTGTAATCCTTATCGAACTAAAAAAGCTTCATACCTTACTTTGTTCACATTTAAATTGCTTACTGCATTCTTCTCTCTTTCACACAGGTGATACATGCCCAGTTAAGTTTGGACTTCCTTTAGAGAAAGCTGCTACCTTTAAATAGCTCTCTCTAGACTGGTAGAATCTGTGGCTGGTCAGATCAACAGAATTCTGTGTCTAGGCATTTCTTGTGACACAGCCTCACCTGAAGCACGTCATCTCCTTGGGCACATGACTGAATGCCTTCATTAATCATGACATTCGCATTAGTCAGACACTGAGGTCACCCTTGCTAACAGCTAAATGTCAGCAGATAAAATTCCATGGGCCTAATGGAACTTGCATTTAGAACAATAATGTCTAAAAAAGTCTTCTGATTCCTGATGTTATGGATTTTCTGTGTCAATAAAAAACTCCACCCTTTAATACTTAAACACAGTAACATTTAATCTCGTTTTAGCTAAACTGAAATGTATTATGTTTTGTGAGTATGTATTAACTGCTGTTAACAAATATTACAAATTATCTGTGTTTTAAAGCTAAGCCTAATGTTGAAAAAGTATAGAAAGGAAAATCATGGAGAAATAGTTCTTGTGGATCAGAGAAAATATGCATGGGTATCTCCAAACCTTGGGCACACCCATAAAAATATTTTCTATTTTGCAATGCAGTGTCTCATCTCCTATATCAATTATGCCAGTCAAAATTGGACTTGCTGTACATTCAACATGTATCTCTGTAATATATCAGTTTAGAAAAAAATACAGTAACTGGTCATTTATTACACTAACAAACCCCCTTTTATTGGTGCCAGGAATAAGTGCACATTTTCAGCAAGAAAAAAAAGGAATGTTTTTGCTATGTAAATAATAGATAAAGAACAACAAAAAAAGCATAATCCAGCTGTCTTCTCTCCAGGGAAAAATAAACCCCTATAAGCCCAATTTGTGTAGAAAGATCCATTAGGCAGGAAGTTAGTAAGCCAGAGTCTGTCCTATGACTCTGAAGGGAATAAGTTAATGTCGGGATTTTGGTGCCTTAAATAAGAAATTGTGGAAGGAAGGAAGAAATTTCAGCATTTCATTATTTCTCATTAGCAATTTGCTCTAAAAACTCTTTGTCTGGACAAACATTTTACAATACTAGTGTATAAGCTGGAAGAACACTGAGTGTTATAATAAAGCTATTACTATCAAGAGGCTACCTTGCGACTCCCAGCACTTCCAACCTGGTTGTGTTCCGCATCCCCAGGAGGCTTGCAGAGGTGTGTAATTTTAATACACACCAGGAAAAAAGAATAAGGTCTGGAGTATCATCTCTCTGAAGGTTAGATTGTCAATTGGGTTACGTACAATGAGATTTCTAAGTCTCAGAAGACTGTAACCTTACATGTTCTGGATACAGGTACGATATTTCACCACTTTTATTCCATTAAGCACAGTGGTCCATGCTGCCACTTTTTTAGGCACAAAGCTGCATTTTGAATGCCTAGAGGAGTTAAGACGCATCTCCTTCCAGGATAGCAAAATGTGAAAGTAGTGGAATCCTGACACACTGTGTATTCAAATTCAGTGTTCCCAATCTTAAGAAAATGCATATGGGTAAGGTTTGGTTATCATACAATAAGCTTATGTGATTGTTTTTGTTTCTGTGCCTGACTTTGAAGACAATGTGGAAATATATACGTGTGCTTACAAGCACACATGGTTCCTAATCTATTTTCCACTGAAGACAATGCCAACCTTTCCACTGAAAGTAATGCTGGCTGACTGGGACCATATATACACATACATTCATCCTGATGTTTACAAGATAGTTTTAACTGGTGTTTGTATGATACTTATAAAATGGCTGGTGTCTGTATTTTCTAATTCTTCTTGTCTTTGCCTTTCTCCCCTTTCAACCAGGAAGTGGAACCTGAAAGACCATGCGGAAAGCTAAAGTGGGAATGGTATCAAGGATCATAAGGGAGAAAAAAACAGAGCTGGAAGAGCAGTATGCAACAAAAGCCCTTTTTCTTGTAATGTTGGACAGGTTTCGCTAACCTATTAGAAGTCTGAGTCCCTTAGGTTATTTCGAAAATCCCACTTTGTTTGCCTCTAACAAGGCTGTTCTCACAGATGGGTCTGACGTGCTGCTGATTGCTTATGAAGACCTTAAGACCCCACAAGGAACATGCCTGATACAAAGCTTTTGTGAAAATTACCCAGCTTCGATTTCCTGGAAATGCAGTCACAACAGAACATAAAAGAGCAAAGGACTAAGGGTGTGATACAATTCTCATCAAAGTTACATGGGGATAGATCACTTCTTAAAAACGCAATGGCAATAGGTTTGTGAGTGATTCAGTGATGCCTGTATTATAAATCAGTCCTGCAAGGATGACTCTGCATCTTAAACATCTGTGACATAAAGATCAAAAATCACAAAATGGTCTTTGATATTTGTGGTGGATTGTGCAACTGTTTAATGGGTTTATTCACAGTTACTGTACATTATGTTCCTTCAAAAAGAGTAGGCCAGGCTCTGGAGAGGAAGGCTGGTTATTTATTTTGTCCTGCCTGCTGCACACTGGATTGCACTGGGAACGTCCTGCAATGAGGGAGACAGCTTCTTCCCTGAAAGCAACAGGTGCTTCATGGGAAGGCCGCTTCAGACTGTGAGGTGTGGTAGGGAGAGTGAAAAGGGAGGAGCAGAAGTCATCTCGGCAAATTAACTGTCCTCAGCAAGGGCAGGAGTTGTCTTGGCAAGGGAGGTTACAGGGGAGAGCAGGAAGCAGACATACAGCCTGACCTGAAGAATAACAGGTATGAAAACTAATGCTCAGAACCCAGAAATTAGTCTGGAAAGTATTTTGTAGCCTAGAAAACCTCTTGAAATTTTTAAATTGAAACATGGCGGTGAAAAAATGCACTGGCGCTGGACACAGAGAGTGCAGTTATTCTGCTTTGTCCTGTGCTTAGTGCCAAGTCTAAAACCTATGCATTGTGCCTTCCATGTTCTGTCAAATACAGATTATGTCTGTATTTGTATTATATTATATCCTAGTAATGAACTCTACATGGTAGTGGGGAAGAAGTTTTCTCTCAAATGGTGATGTGACTACCAGCACTGAATTATCATGATATCCAAAGCTCTGCTGTAAGTGCTAGCTACAGGGAAGCCCCACACTTGATATTTCACATATTTGGGAACTCACAGGACTTTATTCTGTTAGTCATTATACGATAGTAAATTGCTATTACTTTCACTGGCATAAAAGTAATAAGGAGTGAGGATTCAGGACTAGCAGGCAGGGTGGAAAGTTTTCCTAAGGTTTCTGTCAGCTATAATAAAATTTTT